>NC_142929.1:93701868-93729368 GCF_046866305.1 Octopus bimaculoides
TGATTTGGCTGCTATTTCTAGCAGATCAAATGTCTGCATAGAGAATTTCTCATTGGCTAAAACGAATCTGTTGTTGAGCTTTGGAAAAATGTCTTGCAGTATTTCTTACAGCTCTTTACGTTCTGTGTTCAAATCTTGGGGTTGATAAAATAAAGTACCAGCGTAGTACTAGGGCTGATGGTATCATCTTACTATCTACCCTCAAAATTGCTGCCCTTGTGCCTAAATTAGAAACAAATGTTGTTTAGACCCACGTTAGTTCTGATCCAGTAGACCTATAATCGAAGGCCCTCTAGCTATGACAGTTCTGTTTTTCAGATCTTGTGTAAAATAATATCTGCTTTTCAATATTTCTATAGATTTTCATTACCATTGTTTTAATGTCTACTTTTCCATGCTCACTTAGGTCAGATGGAGTTGATTTGAAGCAAATTTTTTATGATCGGATGCCTTTCCTGTCACCACCCCTCACCTCTTTCAAAGCAAGGTAATATTTTACCCTTCACAAGACGTTTTCATGAAAGATTGGAAATAAATGACACTGCTTGTATAACAATGACACACATTTACAGCTGTTACAAAATATCAAGACAAGACAGAAACACCTACACACATACACGTCTTTCAGTTTTTATCTACTAAAACCACTCATAAGGCTTTGTTTGTCCTGGGCTATAATAGAAGATACTACCCAAGGTATCACGGTGTGAAACTGAACCAAGAACCATGCCCTTGGAAAGCAAGCTTTTCGATCACAGTCACAAAGCTGCTATATCTAGCATGTTAGGTAACAACAGCATATGTATATATATATATATATATATATATATATATATATATATCAGTACTGCCTGACTGGCCCTCATGCCAGTGGCACGTAAAAGCACCCACTGCACTCTTAGAGTGGTTGGCGTTAGGAAGGGCATCCAACTGTAGAAACTCTGCCAGATCAGACTGGAGCCTAGTGCATCCATCTGATTTGCCAGTCCTCAGTCAAATCGTCCAACCTATGCTAGCATGGAAAGCGGACGTTAAACGATGATGATGATGATATATATGTATGTATGTATATATATATATATATATATATATATATAAGCACACACATATTGTTAGATGGTTGGAACACTTGGAAAAAATAGACTAGATGGGCACAATTAGAATGCTTTCAAAGAAAAATGAGATAATAACATTTGGAATGCTTTCAAGATTTTTAAGAGACAGGATGGTCAAAAGCAATATTGAGACTCAACATCTTCATAGACCAACACAGAAATGGCTTGATAAAGAAAATGATTATCTTACAAACTTTGTCTAACAAATTTTATTATCTAACAAATTCAGTAAATTCTATGGACTTGCAAAAATCCACAAAAATAGAACAATTAATGCTGCCTAGGACCTGCAAAGAATCACCCTCAATCTGTTCAAATATACCATTTCTGAAGGATCTCAAATTAAGACCAATTGTAGAAGGCCTGGCCTGTGAAACATGCAGACTTACAACTCCATTGACAAACTTTTAAAATCTCTACTAAAATATGAAGCATGTCTTATAAAGTATGACGTAAACCTATTAAACCACCTTTTGAAAATACTTAACATCATTATTTTATTTTATATAGGTAAATCTTTGTACTACCATCCCACATGAGTACAGACTGGAGACAACAGCCTTTTGGCCAAGAAAATTTCTCAATGAAGTTTTGGACTAAATACATAGAAGATTCATCACAGAGAGATTAAAATTCATCCTTCAAAACAACTTCTTTAATTCTGAAGCAAACACCAACCAACAAACATTTGTCATCAGGGTGGGTACAAAAGTTGCTCCAACATATGCCAACTTATTCATTCATTGCATGTATAGTATCAACCTACAAAAATATCCAGTGGAAAATTTGGAAACACTACTTAGATGATTGTTTCATTTTGTGGACATACAGTCTTGATGAACTTGATGATTCCTAATCCCTACTCAATAGCATCAGTAACAGTATTCACTTCACAATAGAATATAGCCAAAACCAATTATCCTTCCTAGACATTTTGATCTTAAAAAAATTAACACAAACATCAAAACCAACATCTATTACAAACCAACAGACTCCAAACAGTACCTACTATTTCCTTCACGTCACACAAAACATACGCAAAACAAATATACTATTTAACCTAGCTAGAAGAATTCATGCAATTATTTTCAATCATGAAATTCAGATTAAAAGACTCCAGGAATTAAAACAGGTAGTGCTTGAAAGACAGTATCCATTTAAGTTAATAGAGAATGGAAAAGAACATGCTAAAGCAATAGACATTGAAGAATTATGAAAGACCAAATATAGTTCAAATACACCTACAACTCTGTCTTTAATTACCACACATAATCCAAGAAACACAGAAACACTCAGCATTATCTATCAGAGCATACTATTAATAAACCAAAACTTAAGAATGAAAAAGGCACTTAAATCATACAAATAATTAAGTGCAAATTTCTAAATAAACTACTTGTCCCTAATCCCTAAATAAACTACTTATTCATAGAAAAATTAGTTAAAAATTGTGGTCACTCAAATTATGTAATTTATATCAACCTTATTGAAGATATATCATATAAATTCAAATTAGGACAAGTTTTTAGAGTGAAAAAATACTTTGCTAGTTCAAAATATTTAATATATGCTGCCAGATGCTATGGATGCAGTGAAAATTACAGTGGACAAACCAAACTCAGCTTGAGAATGAGATTAACAATCTATCAACAACAAATATGAGATCAAGGACTAGACAAATCCCACTCAGTGAACATTTTGAGATATGCACAACAACCAAATCCCCCAAATTCATAGTCTTCCCACTATATCAGTGTGCTGATAATACTACCGACCAAACCTAAATAAATAAAAAAAATTTCATCAAAACATACAAACATGGGTGAATAGGCTATAAAAACATAAACTTATATGATTTACCATTCTCTATGAATGCTTTTTGTTGTTATATGAAAATCCCCGCAGATGAAAGAGATTTATTTCATGTTTGTCACTAAGAGCTTAAAGTTGTATTTCCTATCAATTATCTTAAAAATAGATGTGTTCTGGTAAGTGTCTTGGTGACAGATTTTAAATCCCACTCACTTTGGATGTTGATTGATCTGCTTTGAAGACAGATATATTGTTTATTATTAGACATTAACAGCCCATCAAAATCAGATGCTGAAATTTATGACTAAATATCTCTATCCTCATAGACTGATTGTTTTCACTGGACAGAGGCTGATTGTCACCTGAGGAAATGGGGTGTTTTATTTAACTGTGTGGATTTACATAATGTTATGAAATGCACTTCATATTTTTAATAAATGACTGTGCTATTGAAATGTGTGCAAGTGATTTTTTGAGTTATCTATTCCTTTTTGTTTACTATATATATGTAAGGGACGACCGTGCGAACTCAAAAAGGAGAAATGGTGACGAATGGAAAAACAGGACTCCTTTTATTTAAACGCGTCACATGGTCGAACACAAAATATATATATCAAATGATGATATACATAATATGTTATACGACGATAACATAGATGACCAGTAATGAAAGACCACAACCGTATAAGATGAATAACAGAGATATTTATTGTAGCGTTAAAGATGTATGTCTGTGTGAGAGTGTGAATGCGACATATAAGAACATAATCAAAGACAGGCCGTCATACAAAGAAAGGTGTGTATGTGAGTGATACATGTGTGTATGAGAAATATTACAGCAGAGAAAAAGAGAGTCAATAACACGTGAACAATTATACCAGTTCTTGGGTACACAATAATATGAATCTGTATGTGAAGTGAGTTGGCTGAGTTTGGCAGAGCTGATCACTAGTTGTGATGTTGTGGCATCGATGCCGGGCCGTGATTCTTGTTATACAGATGTTCGTCGCTGGCTGAGAATTTCTTGTCTGTTTAAGAACTCTTGTCTGTTTATTTACCGTGGTGAAACTGAGTCACCTAACAGAATCGAAGAGAGAGATGTGCCGCGGTAGTTTGGTGTGGTGTACATAGTAAGTCGTGTTGACACTGGTGGAGATTGATGCTCGGTAGTAGTAATCGTAGAATCGTGTTGGTCATGACGATGATGCTGGATAGTAGTCGTAGACTCTTGTTGCTGATGTGGCGACGGCGGTGGTCATCGTTGGCTGGACGAAGCTGTTGAAGTGGTCGCTGGAACTGCTGCTGCTGTCGTGTGGTACACGGAACAGTTCTCAAAGAGAAACTGGACCGAGACAAATTTGTGGGGTATGAGTTGATCTATATATAGCGTTAAGAGGGCTCCAAATGCCTTCAGAATTTTACTCTATCACGTGACCTTATTAGGGGCCGTGATTGGTCAGTTTGCGTTCTGGCGGGAAAGGTTCGAAGAAGTTGCCGATTCGAATAATAATCAGTCACGTGATGACAAGGAATGGGTTCTCTACTATGCTCGCATTTATTTATATTTAAATGAGAAGATTGTATGTAATGGCGATAGTAGTTTTGTATCTAATGGCGGGAGGTAGTTTCACTACACTAGCCTCGCACCAGTCGGTTTGTCGAAGACAAACAGACGAAATAAGGAAAAAAAATTGTAGTGAAAAAGACTTATAGAACGGTTGGTCTATTACTGGCATTTAGTCACCATTTTTGGAAAAGTTATGTGAACTTTTCACGTTGGGCTGTACAGATCAGAAGGGCTGTATGAACGAATCAACGTCAGGGGGTCACCAATTGTAAGGTAAACTGTGTGAACAGGCTCGCGTTGGCTGTACAGATCAGAAGGGCTGCGTGAACGAATCAACGTCAGGGGTCACCAATTGTAAGGGACGACCGTGCGAACTCAAAAAGGAGATATGGTGACGAATGGAAAAACAGAGGACTCCTTTTATTTAAACGCGTCACACGGTCGAACACACAATAATAATATATGAATGTTAGTATAGAGATATATATGTTTGTGTGTATGTGTGTGTGTGTGTATGTGCATATATATATATATATATATATATATATATATATATATATATATATATATATATATAAAGATATAAATGATGAATTTTATTTAGCAATAAATAATGAATAATCACTACAAATTTGTTTCAGTAGTTCCAAAACATATAAATAGCTTTAAGCTATTTACGTGTCTTATAAGCATGTAAATAATGTTAAGCTATTTACATGTTTTGGGACTACTGAAAAAAATTTGTAGCGATTATTCATTATTTATTGTGAAATAAAATTCATCATTTTTCTCCATTATTTATATCTTTATATTCTCCTTATTCTCTTCTCATGTATATCACCATATACTCTATATGGTTTATGCTATGACAACTTAAGGAGTTTTTTATAAATACTACTGGATTACTTGAATCCATATTTCATGATTTATATATATATATATATATATGACACACACACACACACATATATATATAAGTCTGCCTTTTCTTTGATATCTTCTTAAAAATGCTTTGGCTGGCCTACCAGCTTCTTGGCACTTCTTGACAGTGGGTTATGGTTATAAACTAATTAAGATAACTGCTTGAAATTAATTAGGTTAGTTTGACCTCTTTGCTCCTAGAATGTCCATTATGCTTCTCTAATTTTTCTATAAATTTAATTGTTCTTATTAAAATATTACTCATTCATCATGTTGGTTGTTGCCTGTTTATAACAGTTTAAAATTTTAGTGAGGATGGTGAAATTATGTCGTGATATAAACTGTGAATATATCAATAAAATTCTACCAAAACAGCTGTAGTAAATTTTAAACCCCATTTATGTTCCCCATTTGTGTGTGTGTATATATGTATTTATGTATGTATGTATGTATACATGTGTGTATATGTACATATATATATATATATACATGTTTGTACATGTATATATTTATATATATGTATATATACATATATATATATATACACATACATATGTAGGGAAGTGGTTATACACCATTAGGTGTACACCGCTTCCGTACATTAAATTTCTAGAAGAAACAACGGAACGCAGATTCTGAACAACATAACAATATTTATTTACAGTGGAATTCAGTTCACGCTTGGAGGGAATTCGGTAGCTCATCGCCCTCGGTTACTGAGACGCCTTCTGAATGATTTCCGTGGTTATTTGTGAAGCTCTGGTGCTGACACGTGAGAGAGCTCTGTTGGATGTCTTGGCTCGACGGAGATCAGTCAACGAAGAGACTGAGAAAAGGCGCCAAAGCTGGGTGTCGAACTCTACGCATGCGCATGAGACTCTTCCTGTATTCCTTCCGGAACTAGTCCCTGCGCATGCGTGGATAAAACTCCGGACATTGAACATATAACAGTCGTCTGCTATAAGTTGTCACTACACATACATATGTGTGTATGTATGTACATATGTGTACACACACACACATAGATAGTCATATAGATATAGATATAGTGGCTAATAGGTCCGGCATTGTGGACATCGGGGAAACTATTTGTGAGGCTGGTAATGGTGGTGATGCTGATGCTGTTGCTGTTGTTGTATTATCTGAAATGTATAGTATTAAATATCCATCGTGGTTTATGTTATCAGTTTCGTGTAAAGAATACAATGGAATGTTAGGTAACAATCTGGGATATTTAATACTATACATTTCGGATAATATACCCACTCTACTGACAAATATAAGAGTGCATTTTTTCCTTGACTTATGGTCTCTTAGATGACTCACACAAATATCTGTATACTATTAAAAGTGAAGTTCAATCTTGAGTGCTTGCTTACAATGTTACACAGCCAAACTGGCACATAATGGGAAAATACTTTGACAATAAAGTACCCATGAAAGGTGAATATGAACAGAATAAAACAAGTTTCACATAAATCGGACCAGTAGTTATTGAGATATTCGGGGTTTTGGGGTATAAATACCCAAAACGGTGCATAATAGGAAAATACTCTGAAAATAACTTCACTCTGGAAGGGAAGAATCTCTAACCTTTCCATTAGACACATTATGATGGGCAAAATATTTTAAAGTGAAAATGACTTTAAAAATATGGTAAATATTTCGTAAATGACACATTCATAACCTCGGTGTGAAATAGTTTTTTTCCATAGGTTTCTTTAAAGTGCATTCAACGTATCTCATCTCCAAAGATTTGGCTGCTATTTGTAGCATGCCCTGCTACCACGTAACAGCTATTTGTGATAAAGAACCCGAAATTCTTGTTACATGGTAGCAAGGTATGCAAGAAATAGCAGCCAAATCTTTCTTGATTTCAATGTCACATTCATTGAAAGCATGCAAAATAACATGGAACAGACAAAAAAACTCCATGAAACAAAACTCAGACTTTCCCCGGCAACCTAACAGGTCACAGGTAGTCTAGTGTGTGTGTGTGTGTGTGTGTGTACATATATATATTGACACACACACTTACGTATTTAATGATTAGTGACAAAATTTGAATAGTCAATACTTTGTAATTAGCATTGGATACTTTATTTTTGTTATCAATATGCTGCTTTGAATATTGAACAAAAGCTATTGTAAGTCAGTGTTATACACAATAGTCTATTGTACTTTTAGCATGTTGGGATTGTGAACACTTGACTATGTTTTATACAGATGTGGTACAATTTATTATCAATTGTTTTGTTGAGTTATGCATCTCAACACAGTAACATCTATATCCTCTATAAAGCAGGATTGTCACCTCATATAATTATTCCTTCAATTATGAGACAATAAAGGTGCCACTAAACAGACTCTTGATCTGCTTGAAATAGCAATCAAATCTCCCTTTATTGATACCATGACCAATTTTAAAAAAAGCAGATAAAGATATATTCAGTCTTAGTGAATTATGTCTGAAAAGAAGGATGGTCATACTTCACCATCTTTGATCATAAGGCTTTTTGATCAGAGATGACCTAGGGCTAAGCAACAGCATCCACTACAGCAACATCTGTTGTTAAATAAAGCATCTCAACTTGACACTAATAATATCCTCATTAAATTGGGATTGTCCTATAGACTACTGAATAGTTTACATACCTTATATAGTTGAGTTCTGTGTACAAGGATTGGCAGCTACTGAATACAAGTCTACAAGGATATTTCATGCTTATTTTGCCAAGGGATGCTTCACTAAAGAGAAAGATTGAAATTTAAAAATATACACATGCACAAGCACACTTGAGGTACTTGTGTTTATATATATATATATATATATATATACATACAGCAATAAGAAAATGGAGGGGATCAAGAGGTGGTATTCATCAACTTTTAGTCATTATATTATGTCTATTTATTAAAAAAAAAAAACAATTATAACAATATACATACATGTATAATATATTATGCTTTACATATATAATATATAAAATATGAAATATAAAAATACCAGTAATTATTAAAATATATAATATAGAGCATAGAAAGTAGGATATCTTACAGCTGTTTCAGCCAAGAGACCATAGTACCCCATTCTACTTTTATCCCTCCAGTGAACTGAAAATAAAATTAAGGTACTTGGGTGTGTCTCTGGGCTTCGTCAGAGAGTTTAGAATGTTCATAAGGTTAAGTAATAAATATAAATACATACATACATACATATATTAAAATGTAGAGGGTGTGATGGGTAATTTGTCGCCATTTTATATTTTTAGTGCATTGTTCGTTTTTGATTTGGCCAACTACACAGTATAGTAGGGTCAGTTGGGCACCGACTGTGTGAAAAACAGCACCATGATACAAATCATTCTGCCAGAAATTTGGAAACGACATGTTGTACTGCTTAGCATTCATGACAAGTGCCAATATTAACAGTTCAGAGTGTTTAGGTGTCAATCTGAGGACATGTACTGAGAGTGTTAAAAATCAAATATCCAGTCAACATCATGGTGTTTGAAGTGATCATTAGTGATGGTGATGTTATGCCTCGATTCATCTTCCCACATGGCCTCAGACTCAATACGGAGGCCTACATCAAGTGCCTAGAGGAGGCAGTGCTGTCCTGAGTCAAGAGGGTGATTGTTGGAAGACCCTATGTCTGGCAACAAGACTGTACCATGCCATACAAGCAGAGGAATCCAGTCATGGCTGTCAGGCAATTTCTGTGACCACATCACTCCTAACATCTGGCCACCTAATTCCTCAGACTGCAACCCCCTTGATTATTGTGTGGAGCACAGTTGAACGAGAGTCCAACAAAACTCCCTGTAACACCAAAGGTGAACTGAAGGCAAGGATTATGGCAGCATTCACCAAGATTACAGCAGCACTCACAAGGAAACCATTCAGAAGAGTTGCAGGAGATTCTAAAGTCGTCTGGAGGCTGTGGTTGAAGCTAATGGCGATTTTATTGAATAAATTTACTCCTTAGTATTTCAAGATATTTTAATGTAATTTTGGTAAATATCATCATCATCGTTTAACGTCCGCTTTCCATGCTAGCATGGGTTGGACGATTTGACTGAGGACTGGTGAAACCGGATGGCAACACCAGGCTCCAGTCTGATTTGGCAGAGTTTCTACAGCTGGATGCCCTTCCTAACGCCAACCACTCAGAGAGTGTAGTGGGTGCTTTTACGTGTCACCCGCACGAAAACGGCCACGCTCGAAATGGTGTCTTTTATGTGCCACCCGCACAAGCCAGTCCAGGGGCACTGGCAACGATCTCGCTCGAAAATCCTACAGGAGCCAGTCAGGCGGTACTGGCAACGGCCACGCTCAAAATGGTGCATCTCATGTGCCAACCGCACAAGAACCAGTCCAGGGGCACTGGCAACGATCTTACTTGGCTTGCCGGGTCTTCTCACGCACAGCCCATTTCCAAAGGTCTCGGTCCGTAGTCATCGCCTCGGTGAGGCCCAATGTACGAAGGTCTTGCCTCACCACCTCAGCCCAGGTCTTCCTGGGCCTACCTCTTCCACGGGTTCCCTCAACTGTTAGGGTGTGGCACTTTTTCACGCAGCTATCCTCCTCCATTCTCACCACATGTCCATACCAGCGCAATCGTCTCTCTTGCACGCCACAACTGATGCTTCTAATGTTCAGCTTTTCTCTCAAGATATCTGTTAAAATGAGATGTCTGTGTTATTTCCATTTTTGCATAATTTAGACAACAGATTATTCACTGCACCCTGTACACACGCACGCGCGCGCACACACACACACACACACACACTGTCCCATTATGGTCTCAGATATTTGTTGGTAAGTGTTTGCCTCAAAATTAAAGAAGTTGCTTTAAAGGATGAATTTTAATCTCCCTATGATGAATCTTTTATGTATTTAGTCCAAATCTTCATTAGGGAATTTTCTTGGCCAAAAGTCTATTACCGCCAGTCTGGTCCAAGCACTGCTGATAATTCAAAATAATGGAATCAAAAAGATGAAGAAACATTTTGTTTGGTATTTGAGTATATTCTTGTTCAATAGCTGCCCTCAATTCATCAGCTGTTGCCAGTTATGTACCATAAACTTTACCTTTAAGTATCCTCATAACAAAGTTTTGTGATGTGAGGTCCAGTGAATGAAAAGGGCATTCAACTGAACCTCTTCATCCAATCCTCCTGTTTAGCCAGATCTCATTGATGTAGCTCCTTACATTGCTTTGCTATGATAGTGCAGAGGTGCCCTATCTGGCTGGAAATAAAACTCAGTTCTCTTGAATGTTTGGTATGACAGACTGTCACAGCAAGTTCAAGTACATGGAACCAGTGATGGTGCCATTCAAAAAAGCATGATCCAATTAAACCTTTTGATGATAATTTGCATCATATTATAATTCCTGGTAAATTAACATGATATTCGTCCATAATTCTCAGGTCCACAGTAAGTTAATTGTAGTAGTTTAATTGAGCCATTTAACCCTTTAGCATTTAAACTGGCCATATCCACCCAAAATATTCTACTCATTTTATGATCAAATTGGCCAGATTCAGCTTCTCACATCCACCCTAAAATGTCATTCTAAAAATATACAATCATATCATCAAAATCTCAAAGCTAGAAGATAATACCTGATTAATTCAAAACAATGTGAATATATAAACTTCAATTTTAACAAAATAATGTGATTGCTAAAGGGTTAATTTAAATGTAGTCTCATTACTCCAAACAATCTTTGTTGGTAAGTGTACATCTTCTACACATCTTGCCGAGTACAACTCACAAATTCTACTCTTCAGTCTGGATCATCTACATTGAGAGCATGGACTATTAATTTTTCCAATGACAGTTTTCTAAGATGCAATGGATGTTTGATTTTGAAATACCTATCTCACAATTTGCTTGCTGCCGAGATGTTATATCTCTAGTAACCTTTTCTAGCTTTGTGGGGCTGGTCAATGTCTATAGTCTTCTGGAACATTTCTTGTTGATATTCTGAACAACTTCATCTACTCCAAACTTGCTTTAATTCAAGTAAAACTCCATCCTAAAATGTCTTTGCACTTTGACTGTGTTTTCAAATTTCTTGTAGCACTTTAAGATCAATTTCCTTTGTTCAAAGCACATTTTGATTCCCTTCCTTATTTCTAATGAATTAAATCTAAGAAGAAACAAAACATTGAGTAATTAACTGTTAAAGTGTGTATAGACTTTTTGGGATATATATATATATATATATATATATATATATATATATATATATATATGTATGCATGTATGTATATATATTAAAGATAAAAAGAGAAGATGGAATGTAGCAACAAGAAAATTTCTATTACCAAAACAATTGTTTCATCTTCAAGATGCACTACTCCCTTGTGGGCATGGAATAATGCCATAAACACCAGATTCTAGCCTTAAATATATTAATGCTATGTTCAACCATCCACCCTCCATTATACTTGGTCTTGTAGGGAATATTCAGACCAGAGTTTCCCAACTGGCTGCTAACCCACAATTATTTGACCTGCATGCATCTTATTACAATGAGGCACTAGCTATGGCAGGATACTGGGAATGAATTAAATTCAGATGCCAGAATAACACACACATCATACACACCACACACATGCATGACATACATACAACCAACATAGACATAAAAACACCTCATGAACCCACCTACAGAAATTCCACCTGCACAATATACCACCATAAATGTAGAATACTCTACCATCCAAATAACATTCATTCTTACCATAAATTTTCCTATCTAAACAAAAATACACCCAACACAATTTATCCAACTAAACAAACACAGATCATTTGCATAAATAAACCTAACACCAAATATAGAAACCATACTGTTCTTTGGTACAACCTGATCCATGCCTCAAATGTAACTTCCAAGATCAGCAGACAATTTTTAGCAGCCCTTGAGAGATGCTTTCCAAAATCTCATAAATATCACTTGATATTTAACAGACATAATGTAAATGTCATATGCAACCTCCTGTAACTTGTGGCAACATATGCACAGAATAAATAAAGTTAAACTTAAAAAGGCCTTGTAAAACAACATCACTGAAAGCTCAAATAATGAATTTACATTCAATCCTAACATGACTGACAACCAACAAGAGTTAACCACAGAAAATGATTGCCCTGAAACATCCAAAACTAATAATATACCTATAACAATGAACCTACAGAACCTGCACACCAGCAACATGATGAATCCACAACCAATTATAACTAGAATGACAGGACAACTACTACACAACCCTGGTTGCCAACAACGGCCACAAATAAGTGCTCCTTCAAGGATAAATTTAATTGCCCATTGGATAATCTTTGCATGACACTTGTAATATTGTCTATAAATGCACTGTGTACATGAGGGGAGGTCCTTATGTGTACATTGGTGCCACAGCTGATTCTTTCAAGAATCAATATAGAAATCATATTTCTGGCAGATTTTCTATGGCAACTGAAAACTGACAGGATTAAATATGAGATTTCATGATCAATCATAAATATACAAAACCCTACAACACACATTATAGGACCTGTGGATTGTGCTCTGAAGACTCCCTATCAATCTTGCTTACTAGGGAAAAGATCATTGATAAATTAACAGAATGGATTACACATTGTTTACATGTCATGAAAGTCACCTTCAAATATTACCACCCTGTAAACACAGCACCAAACTACCATAATCAACATTGAATAGTGAACACCATGCTATCATTCCATACATTGTTACATGCCCATGGACAGGTGTGTGGGCTTTCGCCTATATGCTGTTTATTGTTCCGTGCCTGCATGTGTCTGAGTAGTCTTGTGGGTGTGTGCAATCTGTGTGTGCATGTATGTGCAGAGTCAATGGGTTTATATATGCCTGTGTGTGTGTATATATGTGCTGAGTGGAAGTCCCTGGAGTGTACTGATGTGTACAAGTGTATATCTGTGCATGAACGTGTGTGTGTGTGTGTATAATTGTGTGAATGTATAAGTGCACTTGCCTGCAGACATGTGAAACTGTGGATGTCAATGTACATTTGGATTTGTATGTCCTGTAGTGTGGGTGTGATGGGGCGCATAGGTGTGTGGGTGTGATGGGGCACATGTGTGTGTGTGTGTGTGTGTGTGTGTGTGTGTGTGTGTGTGTGTGTATGGGGTCTGTGAGCATTGCGTGAGGGTGTGCTTGTGTGAGTGTGTTTGTGCGTGTACTTGTGTGAGTGTGTGCATGTGCTCCATGGTGGCAGTGTTGATGTGATCTCTGTATGTGTTTGGGTAGGTGAATCTTTGTAAGATTGACTGACATACATACATGCAGCATGTGCTGGCATGTACCCACGAGTATAATTATTGTGTGCATCTGTATATTTTTGCATTGATTTCAATATAAGAATGTGTGTCTGTTTATCTGTGCATCTGTCTAACTGTTAAACTCTTTCAATACAGTGAAACTCAAATATAAATCTCCAAGCTTAAAACCTTATCATCCCACCTGAGGAGTCTTCTATGTATGAGCGTTGCATCTGGTGTTATTGCATCATTCTATGCCTACAAGGGAGCAGTGCATCTTGATGGTGAAACAATTGTAGTAATTTTTTTTGTTGGTACATTCTGTCTTTTCTTTTTATCTTTAATACATGCCCAACGTCCATCCTGGAATTCTTGGAACTATTACAATGATATTTCCTAAGTATCACTAATGATGCCTGGTAGCCATAAATGGTGAATGTGCTCTGTGGGCACATGACCTGGGACTTACCCTGAAATAAGATTTCGATACTATGTCTAACATGTATTTTCTTAACCTTAATTCTTTAACTTTATATATGACTTATATATATAGGGGGAGAATTCACACAAAAAAACAGAAGATGAAGACAGGTGGTGTAGAAAATAAACAGATGTATTAGTATAACGCTCAGGAAGTGAAAAAGTCTTTAATGTTTCGAGCCTACGCTCTTCTACAGAAAGGAACACAGAAAGAAACAAGGAGAGAAAAAAGAATGTGTAGTGGCTAGCAATCTGTCATGGCAAATATATACATACATACATACATATATATATATATATAATAATAATATTAGGGACAAAATCCAAAATTACAGGTAAAAAACTCAATTAAAATCAATTTATAAAAAATTAAAATTAAATTGAGTCTTATAGATAAAGTATATATAAAATATATAGTTTTAGGGAAAATAACCAATTTTCAAGAACTCATCGATGAAAATCCACTATCACATATAGAAAAATTAATAATTAAAAGCACAATAAATGAGTATAATATAAAGTAAAGTAAATATCATAAGATAAATATAATAAAAAGATTACACGTGTTTCATAACCAATTTTCAAATAGAAAAGAAATTTAAATCGATTAAAATCAATTGAAATTATCGAAAATAAGTTCTATTAAAAAATATAGCTACTCGTCAGATCGTAAGTAGAACAATAATTAGATATATATCTCAACCAACAATAAGTACCAAATGAATTAATATGAAATACTTATTATATAAAGATAGAAAAATTATTTAAAAAATATCATATCAAAATAATAACCATTCAATAATCATCCCTTCATCCATTATAATAACATGTATATTATATACAAAAAACATCTTACATAAATTATCATTGTTTTAAATTATCATTGTTTTAAATACAAGTTGAACGAAGTTTAAGTTTAAAATAATAATGAAGATAAAATTAGTACATATTTAACCAGTGTAATAGTTAAAGCTATACTATTTAAAGCTAAAGACGTTTATTTAATTATAATTAAAGATCAATTGAATAATAGAAAAATACAAGATTATTTATTTCTACAAACGTAATAATAAAAAATATGAATGAAAAAATTATGAATGGAAAAGATTATGAATGAAAAAATTAGGAAAGAAAAAATTATTAAGAATAAAAGGTTAAACTTTGTATATATATACAAAGTTTTGATTTTAAAAAAACTTTAACAATATTATAAACTATAAAGATTAATAATTAATCAAATAATATTAATCAAAAATAATCGAAAATATATCAACACTATTCCAATCGAAGTTCTAATATTATGTTGAAATGAAACTATAACTTCTAAATAATTTAGTGTTAAATAAGTTATCTATTAAAATAATCTATAAAGAACCAAATGAATAGTATAAAAACAAGAATACATATTATTTTCAAATAGTAGAAAATCTTTAGCAAAGTTACGGAAAAATTTGGATAAGTACTGTTTTCACTTTGCTAAAGATTTTCTACTTATATATATATATATATATATATATATATATACATATATATACATATATATACAGGGAGAAAAAGAGATAGGGGGAGTGAGAGAGGGGAGAGAGCGGGGGAGAGAGGGGAGAGAGCGGGGGAGAGAGGGGAGAGAAAGGGAGGGAGGGAGAGAGAGAGAGAGAGAGAGAGAGAGAGAGAGAGATGTGGGGTCCAGGTACAACATGAATAAGACAGAATAGGAAGTGCAGTGAGTGAAAATAGTGTGACATGATTAGAAATAGGGAATGAGTTGAATACTGAGGATATCAGTCCAGTGTGGCAGGAAGTGAAGAAAATCAAAGATGAATTGCGGAGAAAAGCTTAACAGAACATCAGTTCAGTTGAGACGGAAGGGTCTTCTTAAGTGCAGCATAACACCAATCATCTCAGTCCCCCAGTCATCTCCTCTGAGAGGTTCAGTATCTTGATATCAGTCTTCACCCCTTTGTCTCATGTCTTCTTAGGTCTACCTCTTCTACATGTTCCATCCATTCTTAGCAATCACCACTTCTTTATACCATTGTCCTCATCTATTCATATCACATGACCATACTAGTGCAATATTCTCTCCTGTACACCACATCTAATGCCTCTTATGCCCAGTTTTTCACTGACATCATGCATCCATTGGAGCATACTTGTTTTTTTCAAGTCTTTGCATGTCTTCTGCATTCACAGTCCAAGTTTCACAGTTGTGTAGCTTTGCTATTCATATACAGGTGTCATACAATCTGCCTTTCATTCTGAGAGAGAGGCCTTTTGTTACCAACAGAGGTAGAAACTCTCTGAACTTTCTCTGGCCAATGTGTATTCTAGCTACTATACTTTCAGAGCATCCTCCTTCACTGCTAATTAGGCCACCTAGGCAACAGAAACTATTCACTACTTCTATGGAGCCTCCTTGGCATTTCAGAACATCTATTTCCCATGTGCTGTTATTATTTATTACTCCTGCACATCTGCCACAAGCAAATTCTATTTTCTCTCTTAACCTTCTTTGATTCCACTGCACCTCTCATGTGTCTATAGTTTGCACTGAGCACATCATATGGAATTTCTACCTACACCTTGTCTACACATGGAACAGGGCCTTTTTCCTGAAGGGATTGGAGTTCTGTCTGTTTTTCTGTTATTAGAACTTTAATCTTCACTAGGTTAACCTGAAGACCTTTTGATTCTAGGTTTTGCTTCCATACTTGGAATTTTAATTCTAATTCTTCAATACTTTCAGCTGTAATAACAAGATCACAAGCATAGAGGAATTCCTATGAGAAACTGTTATGGCCAGAAGAACTATGATAGATTAGAGAGAACTGATAACTGAACCCTGATGAACTCCTACCTGAACTCTAAATTCACTGCTGTACTCATTGTTAACTCTCACTTTGCCAACACATCCCAGTTGATGGTTTGAATGGGTCTCATTAGCCATTCATCTACTAGCTTTCACAGTGATTACCAAATGAGGGATTGAGGTACCCTGTCAAAGGCTTTCTCCAGGTCCAGGTCAATGAATGCTAAGTACAGTGGCATATTTTTTGCTAAATACTTCTGTAGTTGCTGAACTTCAGAGAGAGCATGTGTGTGTGTGTGTGTGCATGCACATGCGTGCGTGCATGTCTATCTCCCTCTCTCACTTCCCCTATCTCTATCTCTTCCTCCATATTCACTTGCAAATCTCCATTTTCCCACCCACTATTACTCTTCCTACCTGAGGTGCCACTTGGGCAACTCGTCACCTGTCGATCTCCTTGAAGATACCTCTAATTCATTTTCACTCTCCCTTCTAAATGTGAGTAACCATATAGCTTCTCTACAACAAGAACATGCTCTACCCCTCATATCTTAACCTCTACATCTAACATACAGATGCATGTGATGATGATGATGATGCTGATGCTGATGATTTAGAGTTTTCTGTCAGCTTCATTTATTCATTTTAGTTCTTAAAGCAGAACAAGTTCTAATAGTAGAATCTGTTAAGCAACTGAAAATATTCCAAATGAGGAAGAATTGCCTGGAGTCCAATGGCATAATATTCTAATTTGTAACAGAGAACAGTGCTATCATGGGAATTAACCTCATATGATATATAGAATAAGTAGAAACAGAGTAGGTAGGAATTTTGTACTATGTTTTCAATGCAGACGTTGGATACATAATGGATACAGTGAAATATCTGGTAGACTGACACAGAACAAGTATTTCAAATGCTTTTAATCTATTTTAATTTTATTTAATTTATTGCTAAATCAAAGGAGAAAATGCAGTGCCCTTGACCTTTCTTAGAGCTTTTGAGGCTGATGGGTGGCAGGCTGGAAATTATCCTCAGACAGAAAACCTGGCCTGAATGCTTTCAATTGGAATGTAGTTTGCCCAAGGCACTCAAAGCTTGGATTAATTCTACCATGAAAAAACAAAACAAACAAACAAACTAACATGAAAGTATAGTAACTAGTGTGGGAATGAGGAAGTGGAAGATCATGGAACTGTTCTGTTAGCATTAAAGAGTTTTCTACTCTGCATAAGAGTCAATGCATAAGAGTCAATGTGTAAGAGTCAATGTGTATGAAGACTATGTAAGGAGTGTAAGCTATATAATATTAAGATGGACATTAGCCGTGGAAAATCAATGGAGCTAGAAAGAAATAATCAGGTGTAATTCATTGAGGGATATATTAGCTTGCATGAAAAGAAGAGCTCAAGGAAGCAAGGAAGTGGCTGGTACTCTGCCAAATTACCCATATGACAGGAATGGGAAAACACCATGTAAAAACATGGTCAATTCAAAAATAAATCAACTTATCAGAATAAAGATTGGTCATAACTATGGTATTAGTTTGTTTATAAATGACTGCTCGGAGATAAGGTTTTCTTTAGAATTATTTTCCTGACTTTTTTCTTTCTTTCTTTCTTTCATTCTTTTTGTTTTGACTATAAAGTAAAGCTCATTGCAGCCAGGCATGCCTGGACAAAGAAGGCAAAAGCATAAAATATTCACAATTACAAAAGGACTACAAGAATTAGAATATTTTGATGAAGATGGATAGAAATCCAATCAAATGTGTCCTGAAAACAGTTTAGAATCAGTTAACAAATATGAAAATTCTGAAATTGAAGACAAAATAAGAGGTAATGTCCAGATTTTGCAAACTGAACAGGAAAATAATGTTCTACAATAAAAGGAAAACTGAAACACCAAAGTGCAATACTGGATTTAAACAAAAGATTTATCAATCCTAAGGAAGAACTTTTTGTGAAGAAGCTTTTGTGTTTCAAGTGATTTCAGTAAATCTCTTTCTGTTTATAGTATGTGTTGTAAAGAGTACTGGTTGCGGAACTCAGGTTTAGATGTGGGTTATGTCCCCTTGGGTAAGGCAGACAACGTGAAAGATCATTGGCCAATGTGTTCAAAGGAGATGGCTGCACTAGCTGGACATATGAAGTGAAGGGCAGAAGAGTTATGTGTGCTGACAGCAGAATATGCTCAAGGGCAGAGAAAGACAGAAAAAGAAAAAAAAATGGAGATGAAATGATAATGATATACAACAGAAATAAATGGAGATTATCACACATCAAATCCACTAAGCCCATAGCATAGATGAGCGGGGCCATGGAAGAAGTCTGTCTTACTCTAGCTACATCACTGATTCCTGCATGACACAGTAGATGTTAAATTAGTAAGGATCTCTCTACATTCTGAGGGCAAATCCTGTCAGTAATGTTCTCATTCTTTGCCTTTCATCCTTTTGGGGTCGATAAATTGGTACCAGTTGTGTACTGAAGTCGATCTAATCAACTGACCCCCTCCTACCAAATTTCGGGCCTTGTTCCAAGAGTAGAAAACAATATAATAAGGTTTATTCAATTAACTATCTCACCTATTAATACTGGATTTGTATCCAGTCCAAAGAAATCAATATCAGCTGAGAATTTTATGGCTCACAAGGCATTCGGACACCTGTGACATGATATATATCCACATAGTAATAGTTGTCCTATCTTAAGCTTTAAAGTAATTGCATATGGAATATCATTTATCTTTTACTTATTTCAGTATTTAGACTGTGTCCATGCTGGAGCATTGCCTTGGTTGAGAAATATTCAAAAGGCTCAGCTGGTGAAAAAAGGTTGCTGGCTTCTGGTGTTTACTATATCATCTGATGTAAGATGATACTTTGAGAATAATTAGACTTCAAATAAAAAAAAAAAAAAAAAAAAGAAAAGTATGATTTCAAAGAATTACTCTTATATTTCTGAGAGACCTGACAGTAGACACTGATTAGCACATATTACTGGGAAAATATTGGATATTTTGTTGTAAAAGTAATCTCTGTTGAGATTTCTTTGAATCAGCTTTGACTTTGTATTTATTGCTCTGCTTTTATGTTGCTAAAGCCCTTGGAAAAGGTGACAAAATCAAATAGCAAGGACAATGTTTTTGTTTGTTTAGCCTGATTAAACCCAGTAAGACATCCTGGAGAAAACCAGGATGTGTGTATAGTTGTGGATGAAAAAAAAAAACTACATGGGGAAACACTTTGAACTATCATAAATTCTGTTCCACAAGATCTACAAAATATTTCTGACTGAGATAAGGCTTCTGCCTTCCCAGCATAAACCATATATATATACATGATGGCTGTCCACTCGTGATTGAGGAAGATAATCACTAACTATTAAGAACATTGTGCACTCAGACAAAATTATACTTTACACTTGAGACTTCATTGATGACTAATGAGCCAGGCTCTTGATAAGCATACATGTCTGCATGTATTGTGGTAGACGTCAGTGTCTGGGGAGGCTGACCGGGAGGGCGAGTCGACCAGAAGGGAAAAAGGGCAGAGGGAGCCTCGATCGGGCATTCGTGCCCTTTTCGAACGGGGCTGCGGTCAGGACAAGACGTGTTAAGCAACGGTCTAGGTTTGGGAAGGTTTGGGAGAAGCAGCTGCTATTCCTGGTGTAGGGGCGGCGTTTCGTTCAGAAGCGTTGGGAGAGATGCTTGACCGGTAGAAGGTGCGACGATTATTTAGAGCGGCGTATAGACCGAGTGGCAACGGAATCGTTGAGAGGCACCATCGGACGATCAAGGCCATGGCTGAAAGGGGGCACATTTCGCCCCTGGAAGCGGTCTACTGGTACAATATGTCTCCCCGATCCGGACAAGCGGAAGAGTCTGTGCCGCACAGAGCGGTGTTCAAATATGAATGGAGGCATCCCTGTAAGACGCCGGAGTTCTGCGAGGAAGAGAAGGGACCCGCTGGCGTGAAAGTAGGGGAGGAAGTTTGGAGTCAAGCCGCCGAAGGCACGCTGCACATCACAATGGGGCAGGGGAACAGTGACAGCGGTCAATTCCAGAAACAATGTATCTGTGGATGGAATGCCGCGCCATGTGCTGGATCTGCGCAGGATTGCCACTTCGTCGGATGAAGAGTGTGATGGAAACGAGCCACCTAGCGTGAGAAGATCTCGACGTGTAGGGCGCCCGCCCGGTTGGATGGCGGACTTTGAATTGGAGTAGGGGTGAACGTGATCTTTAAGATCAGGGTGGCGTGTGGTATGATGTCAGTGTCCGGGGAGGCTGACCGGAAGGGGAAAAAGGGCAGAGGTAGCCTCAAACGGCATTCGTGCCCTTTTCGAACGGGGCTGCGGTCAGGACAAGACGTGTTAAGCAACGGTCTAGGTTTGGGAAGGTTTGGGAGAAGCAGCTGCTATTCCTGGTGTACTTTGGGTCGGGGCAAGCTTCAAGGATCGGATACCGCAAGACGGACTCGAAGTCGAGGAAAGGAAAACCGAGGTAAGGCGATTACATCTACTCGTACGCACACACCACATGTATTGCAGACCAAGCTTCTCCCATTTACTATACTGGTAGTGTTTTGAACAGCTCACTTAAATTTTGCATGAAAAATGCATATAGTTTCAAAAATACCCATGTCTTCCTCTACTGGTTACCTCCATTAGTGGTGATGACAAGCATTGCTTTTCATAATGATCTATATTTCATATGACTTCAAAGGGGACTTTACACAATCCTTAAATTGTAGTCTTGATTTCTACTGGGGGCACTTTCCATAAACAAGTCCGCCATAATCCTCTGATCATTAATCCAAACAGGGTATCCAGTCCAATGTAAATGATGCTTTCTTTATCATTGCCTCAGTGCTCAGAATATCAGCTCTCCTCATACATACTTGCATGTATGCATGCATACATCCATCCATACATACATATACACACACACACCTAAGTATTTCAGTTAAAGTAATATCTCTTCAAATAAAAGAAAAAGCAATGAACACTTACGTAGCTTTACTTTTAAGTTTGACAATAACGATGATAACTTATTATATAGTTAAAAAAAATATAATGATTGTGCTTACTGGAAAGATATTTGATGAAAAAAGATTGTTTGCTGTTAGAGAAGTTAATCAATAACATAGATTGTAATTGTATATTAGAAACACATGTTGCAGATATTCAGGGTTTGATTGTAGCTGGATTTAAAATGGGAACATGTTGGTTTAAAACTGAGTGAGCTATTAATCAATGATGTAAAGCTACAAGTCAAGCTGCTATTCTTATAATGAAGTGAATAGAATTATATTTAACTGTATGTTTAAAGCTTCAGCTGGATAAGTTGGAAATGTGTTGAATTGCTGACCAAAGGGATCCATAGCTTCTGTCTAGCATTACTCTCTCTTTTACTCTTTTACTTGTTTCAGTCATTTGACTGCGGCCATGCTGGAGCACCGCCTTTAATCGAACCAAATCGACCCCAGGACTTATTCTTTGTAAGCCTAGTACTTATTCTATCGGTCTCTTTTTGACGAACCGCTAAGTTAAGGGGACCTAAACATACCAGCACCGGTTGTCAAGTGATGTTGGGGGGGGGGGGGACAAACACAGATACACAACATATACATACATATATATATACATATATACGACAGGCTTCTTTCAGTTTCCGTCTACCAAATCCACTCACAAGGCTTTGGTCGGCCCAAGGCTATAGTAGAAGACACTTGCCCAAGGTGCCACACAGTGGGACTGAACCCGGAACCATGTGGTTGGTAAGCAAGCTACTTACCACACAGCCACTCCTGCACCTCTATATCATATTTTGAAATATTTAATTCTTAAAACCATTTATGCCCTGAACAATTAAGTGAAATAAGTCTTTGTCGTCAAAAGTTTTAATGAGTCCAGATCACATTACCCGACATAAGATACCATGGGAATTTCAAACTATAATCGACAAGTGTTTTTTTTTTAGTTTGCAGTGCTACCTGGGGAAGGTGCATGACTCAGTGGTTAGATTGTTGGGCTCACAAACATAAGGTAGTGAGTTTGATTCCCAGACCAGGCTATGTGTTGTATTCTTGAGCAAGGCACTTCATTTCACGTTACTCCAGTTCGTTCAGCTGTAGAAATGAGTCACTTGTGCCAAGCTGTATTGGCCTTTGCCTTTCCCTGGGATTATATTGGTGGTGTGGAGAGGGGATGCTGGTATGCATGGGTGACTGCTAGTCTTCCATAAACAACCTTGCCTGAACTTGTGCCTCGGGGGTACAATCCCATGGTCATTCACGACCAAAGGGGATCTTTACCCTTTTACTTGGGGAAGGAGGAGTTCTGTTTAGTTAAATTGTTATAGATGCACTACAAGAAGACAATACTCTTAAATGGTGTTTCTATAGCAAATAGTAATTAGTAAATTACTATCTTGAGTCTTAGAACTCATAGAGCTGGTTTTCTGGTTTTCATGGCATATAAGTGACTGAGGCATGGCTGTGTGGTAAGAAGATAGCTACCCAACCACATAGTTCCAAGATCAGTCCCATTACAAGGCACCTTGGGCAAGTGTTTTCTACTATAGCGTTGGGCTGACCAAAGCCTTGTGAGTGGATTTGGTGAACAGAAACTGAAAGAAGACCGTCGTATATATGTGTGTGTGTGTTTATGTTCCTATAACTTACTGGTTAGGCAAAAGAGACCAATAGAATAAGTACTAGGCTTACAAAAAATAAGTCCTGGGGTCAATTTGTTTGACTGACTGAAACAAGTAAAAGAACAAAATAATTTCCCCTAATGGGGTGCCAGTCCATTGCATAGTTACTAATTACAGTTGAGCAGATAGGAGCAATGTGAAATGAAATGTTTTGCTCAACACCATGCACCACCTGGTCTAGGAATCAGAACTGTGCTCTTGCAACTATGAGTGCAACACCCTAACCACGAGGTTACACACCATCATGTTTCTGTAACCCAGCGAAACTTACTTTTAAATGCACACACTCAAAATATGAAAGCCAGTTGGAAGTTTCAATGTTGAGATTTAAAAAATCACAACACATTATATACTCCCTGATTAAAGGTTTTGAAGCACTGAAAAGCAAACGGATCCATGACTGGAAATGATAGTTTAGTTCTTCAATATTATTTTTTTCATTTTTATTTTTCAATTTGAAATTGGAGCTAACCGATTCTAGTTTATATTTTTACCTAATTTTATTGACTTTTGATTTAAGTTCAAATTTCACCCTCACTGCCTTCTTGAATATTACTTTATTTAAAAAAAACCCCAAATATTTTTCCATTTTACCTTAATTTTTCTATGAGTGCATGGGTAAGAGTGTTTATGTATTAGACCAGTTGTTTATCCAGCTTGATATCTTGCTAGCTACTGGACTATGAAGTAGGTGTTGAACTTGTTGCTTTTGTTCAGTCAATTAAATTGGAGGAAGCACAGTTGAAGACATATAATATATAGAGAAAGAAACTACAAACAGAATAATTCTAAAAATAAACCGCCTCTCAGAAAATATTAAAAAATGATAAGATTACAAAACAGAGATTTTAATTTGTTCAAAACTGTGAATGAAATTCCACAAATACCAGTATCTTAGGAATTTGTGGAATTTCTTGAGAAGGCATTATGCAACTCAACAGAAAGTAAACCCATATTCTTCAGAAGCTCATTATCATTTGCTGTAGTCAATAAAATGAAGATGGGGACACACTTTGAACTATCATAAAATATGGAAAATACTCAACTCCTTCAAACCAAAACGTAACATTCGGCTCTTTTCAAACAATTACTATTTCCCCCCTTTTCTAAATATAAGGTGACATCTAAAGAAGGTTAATAATACTAAATTTATTACAAAAGCAGTGTTTGAGGCCAGAGCAGAACAGGTTTCTTGCTGTAGAAGAGCAGCGTGGTTACCCACATTTTGGTAGAGAGGGTGGGGGTGATCAGAGTGTAGCTGAGAAGAGATAAAAATAGGAGTGATTAAGGCTTTGGGTGAATCCTCAAGGCAGGAGGTGAACAGAAGTGAGTGGTGACAAGAGCTGGAAGTGGGGGCAGGTAGAGGTTGCAAGAGTGTATGAGAGAGTGAGAGATTGTGATGAATAGAGGATCAAGTGTTGAGGGGTGGATGAAGTGAATGGTGGATAAGGGGTGGGGAGTGACCAATGATGCATTGGGATGAAGAACAGCAGAATAGTAATCTTGATACAATAGAGAGAGAGCAGGGAGGGGAAAGAAAGCTATGACATGTGGTTGGGAAAGAAGAAAGTGACAGAAGCAGGCATAGTGTATGAGGAAGGCGAGACATAAATTTAGTGGCTCAAAGAAAAGAGAGAGAGAGAGGGGGGGAGATAGAGAGTTTGTGATATGTACAGGATAAATATCTTACAAGGTATTTTATTGACCTTCAAAAAGGAAAAAAAGAATATTTGTATTAGGTAGTGAAAGACCATAGTAGGCAATGACAGGAATGATTTATTTGTATTCATTTTACTTTAGTACAGTCACTAGCATAGCTAGAGTGTGTGCCACCCAGGGCAGTCTTTCCATTTTCCACCCCCAGACCCCACAAAAAAGCACATATTGCCTACAGCAGACCCAAAAGTGCTGCCTGGAGTGGACCATTCCCCAGCTACACTAGTGAGTATAGTGGTGGTGAAATTGAAACTAGATAATTGTAAGAGTTTATCTAATCAAAGTACATTCATCACTACCAAAGGCTAAAAACAAACTTGTTAATTATATGAGGCACTTGTTGATTACAATAGTAAGCTATATCCATTTATTGTACCTTGATAGAGTATGAACCTTCAGGATAATAGCCTGACTCATTATCAACTCAGATGACTTCAACTCTGTAGTAAGAGGATTACTTTAAAATATGTTTAATAAGGTAGGTTTTAAACAATGAATGAAGAAGAAAGGCAACATCCATGGTAGTTTTTTTTTTCAGGGATTCCAAGATATGTGGGAGAAAGGGAAGAAGTTATTTTTAGGTGGAAGACCCAAACTGAATGCTTACAAGTGACTGAACCTGGCTAAAGGTATCCAAAGGCCTGGTGACAGTGTTAAACCAGGCTACAGATTAAAGTGTACAACTCAAGAACAGGAAGGGGTCCCTTTGTTGGGCTTCTACACAGTTTTATCTACTAAATTTCAGTCACAAAACTTTGGTTGACCCAAGGCCATAGGAGAAAATACTTGCCCAAGATGCCAATGCAATGGGTTCACACTTGAAATAGAGTGGTTCTAAAATGAAATTCTTAAGTACACAATCATACCTGCTAAGAACATCCTTATTTTTAACTTTGTAACAATCCTTCTAGCTACCACTTCTTGACTAAAGTGACTGAAGAGATAAGATAAAGTGACCACATTTGTTGCCTATTTTGCTTCTAATTCCATACAACACATACAGATTAATCATTAGGGCAGTTTCTGTAGTCAGAAATTTGCTAGCATAGGCTTACATACTAGAGATCTTTCACACTTTATTGGAGAAAGCAATGTTGTTGCTTTTCACATCTGCAAAGACCAACATGAACAAATCTAATGGGTTGTACATGTTATTCATCTCTTAGTTTAATAGTTTCCTCTCAAAACTCTCTAGAGTAACTTGTGTATCTGTCTTACTTTATATCAACTCTCAGAGGTTGGTCATATCTCATACAATCTGCCTGCAGTACATTAATAACTTTCTCACCATTACTTCTAACAACTGACTCACACACTACTCTCATGGAGATAATACTATCTTTTATTTCCCCTTAAACCTTTCATACACAGGTGACATCAGCACACAACCTATACATATGTACCAAATAGCATCCTAGATTCTTAGCCAATATCTGAAATCAAGCCTAGAGTTTTGTATCAGTTTCTTTCCTATTGTCCTTGAATTTGGCACTTAGAAATTTATAAGAGTCAACTGTCTTAGTTATGTTCTATTGTTTAAGTGAATATTCTTGTGTTAAATACAGCTCAAGAGATAAACTCGTTACTTTCCACTATTTGCTGACTTACATCAAACTTTCTAACAAATATAAATACTATAAGCAAATTCAATTCTACCTCTTTTACTCAGCCCTCGCTAGAAAAGCACATTCCCCTGTTTCTCACTTCAAGTATGGATAGCCAGTACATGACTACACAACTTCCACCCTCTCTTCTTGTCAACACAGAGGTAGATTCTGTTACTTTTTTTTCTCTCCCCTTTTTCCACCCATCTTCTAGCAGTCAACAAAAGATGAAGTTAACTACCTACAAAATGGATAACAGAACTGCTAATTATTATTGTGTAAGAACTCAAAGAAGTTGTAACTTACTTTATAATAAACAAATAAAGGCCTTATCAATTAATTATTTTTCTTCCTCTCATTTATTTGCAACATAGCATCGTTATGCATTTCACCACCAGATCTTATTTCAAAAACATCCTGATCCTCAAATGAGATGATGACACAAT
>NC_142929.1:93967873-93987873 GCF_046866305.1 Octopus bimaculoides
TTCTGTCTTTCTGTCAGAGATCTCATTTATCTTCTGATGTACTTTGTTTCCTATTGGAAATTACCTTTCAATTTCTTCACACTGTCCATTCAGCTAGGTCTCTTTAGCCTCCCTACGCTTCCATTTAATCAATCTATCCAACTCCCTATACTCTTTGGATTTCCTGTTCTTGATCTTCAGTCCTTTATTCATCATTGAAAGGATCTCCTCAGTCATCCATTTCTTTTTCATTTTATTCATTTTCTTTGGACAGATTTCCTGGGCTGTTCTACTAATGTGTTCTCATTACTTCCTGGGTATTCTCCTTGCCATTATCAATCAATTAATTAAATTTGTTCTCTACGTTGATGAAATACTCCAGCTCTACCTCTAGCTTATTCAGCCACTCAATATCCAGTTTCTCTGCAGTGCTTCTCTCTCTTCAACTTCTCTAATTTACATTGGAGTGTGCACACCAATGGTACATGGTCGCTTCCACAGTCTACTCCTGGATATGCTTTTGCATATTTCAGTGATCTTTTAAATCTGCCATTGATGGAGATATAATCAATCTGGTTTCTTGAGCTGTCACCAGGGTCCCTCCATGTATAAATTCTTCTAGGGTGCTCCTTAAACCATGTATTTGTAATAATCATATTCTTTACCACACACTACCATATCCATCTCTCAGCTCACTCATCTTTCTCACCAATTCTATACTGACCAACTGCTTGCCATTCTGTCCATGCCCCACTTTTGCACTCAGATCTCCCTTGATGATATTACTTTCATCTGACTTGCTCTTCCAAGGTCTCATAGAAGGCATCAGAATTCTCTTCAGTGCTATCTGCTGTGGGTGCATAAGCAACTATGGTGGAGATATTAAATGGATGTCTATGCTGATTGACCAGCAGGACTCTTTCACTTACTATCCAGTAGTCAAGGATACACTCTTATTTCCTTACTGCCCACAAGGGGCTACACACAGAGGGGACAAACAAGGACAGACAAACGAATTAAGTCGATTATATCGACCCCAGTGCGTAACTGGTACTTATTTAATCGACCCCGAAAGGATGAAAGGCAAAGTTGACCTTGGCGGAGTTTGAACTCAGAACGTAGCGGCAGACGAAATACCGCTAAGCATTTCGCTCGGCATGCTAACGTTTCTGCCAGCTCGCCACCTTTTTCTTTTTTTTTTTTTTTTTCAGAGAATGTAATCAGCACTAAAATAGGATACACTCTGTGTATCCTATTTTACAGAGTGTATCAAGGATACACTCTGCCATATCAGGATCTAAAAGTAGTCTTACTAATTTTTCATATTTGCTACCACATGTATACTTCATCTTGAAATCATTGATGATGAAGTTACCATTATTCAGACACTTTGTTTTGTATATACCCAGGATGTTGATGTTTAGTCTTGTCATCTCTTGCTGAACATTTTCAAGCTTGCCACTTTGATATAAAGTTGTCACATTCCAGGTTCCAACTCTGACAGTGCTGCTGCTGCTGCTGTTGTTGTTGTTGTTATTGATGATGATGATGATGATGATGATGATGATGATGATGATGATGATGATCTTCAAGTAATTTCTGGGGAATTTTTTTTTTCAGAAAAATGTATACTCAGATTTTCTTCTTTGTCTGCTGCCTTTCCAGTCTGTTGTGTTCCATCAGTGCAGGAGGTATGTTACTTTACTAAGTATTTACCAGTTCATTTTAAAGATGGTATGATGTGATTAAAGAAAAAAAAAAAAATAACTGGCTGCTATTTCTAGCTGGTCAAACCTCATTTGATTATTGATATTGTTAATATTATAGTTGTTGCTGCTGTTATTCCTTTTATTGTTGTTACTGCGGAAGTTTGCTATCCTGTTGTTATTATTGCTATGGTTATTGTTGGCATATTTGTGGTGACTTCTGTTTCTGTTGCTATTATTGTTGTTACTTCTGTATATGCTGTTGCCATTGTGGAGGCGCAATGGCCCAGTAGTTAGGGCAGTGGAATTGCAGTCGCAGGATCGTGGTTTCAATTCCCAGATCGGGTGTTGTGAGTGTTTATTGAGCGAAAACACCTAAAGCTCCACGAGGCTCCGGTCAGGGGATGGTGGCGAACCCTGTTGTACTCTTCCACCACAACTTTCTCTCACTCTTACTTCCTGTTTCTGTTGTGCCTGTAATTCAAAGGGTCAGCCTTGTCACACTGTGTCACGCTGAATATCCCTGAGAACTACGTTAAGGGTACACGTGTCTGTGGAGTGCTCAGCCACTTGCACGTTAATTTCACGAACAGGCTGTTCCGTTGATCAGATCAACTGGAACCCTCGTTGTCGTAAGCGACGGAGTGCCAACAACAAAGCTGTTGCCATTACTGCTGCTACTGCTGTTGTTGCTGCTGCTACTGCTGCTGCAGTCATTGTTACAATTACTATTCACTGTTGGTGTCTATAGCCCTGTGTCAGCCCTGATCGAGCAATCCTATAATCAAAGGCATTTCAATCATATCCATCCAGTCATTTTAGGGTATCTAAGACTACATTATCAGATGTGTCCTTTCCTTATTAAGACTAATAATGTGGAATGTCATTTCAGGGAGATTTAGTTGCTGCTTCTAGCAGGTTGACTGACTACATAGAGGTTCCCTTGTTGGCTCACTACAATAACAGAAGATATTGTTGTTGCTGTTATTGTTGCACCCTTGGAACTATTAAAATTATGGTCGGTTATAACTATAGTTTAACTCAATTGTGTCAAGCTGACTGCAAGCCAGATCTGTCCCATGGCAATATTTAATCAAGGTGCTGGTTCAATTTTATAAAAAAAAAATTTGAAAGCCTTATAAAAAATTTTTTTAAATATTCTGTAAAATATATATCATTGGCATGGGCTCAGAATTAGAGCCTGACAGGAATTGGGATTAACATCTGTTCTGATCAAATCAATGCACCTTAACAAATCATTCGTTATCTCAATCACTGAAAAAGAAGCTTATGAATCCATATATCAAAAGGAGTGAACTATTTCCCCTTAACTCTATCAATACATAAGAGATTGGGGGGGGGGGAGATTGTGCACATGTTCATTCGAATGGAGTCTAGTGATATTACATGAATGCTATTGAAAGGCTTTGTAACTGAAACTGTTAAGCATTAGTCTTCTTAAGAACTGTAGAACTGTACATATCCATCTTTGAGCAATTTCTATCTGTTGGCACATTCACAGGACTTAATAGGACTATATAAACACTATGTGGTGTATATACACATTTCTGCAGACAAACTGTTCTAATATTTCATTCCTTACTTCCTTGATAAAGTTGTTATAGTGTATATTGACCTATTTAACTGTTTAGTTTTGCCTACATTATGATAGGGTTTCTAGAAATAATTGTTCCTATCTGGTTCACGAAATCTAGTTTATGCTTCAATGTAGCCCACAAAGCCAAACAAGTTTGATACCACTGGTTTAACTACTGCACACAAAATATCATCATCATCATCATCATCATCATTATCATTTAGCATTCATTTTCCATGCCTGCATGAGTTACATGATTTGAACAGATCTGGTGATGTCATAATATTTGAGGTATGATCTTTCTAAAGTATTGAAGAGTATTGAAAAGGTGTTTTATTGATCCATGAAAAAGAACAATGTTTTATATCTTATTTTTAATTTGTTTCAGTGATTGGGCAGTGGCCATTCTTGGTACCACCTTGAAAGGTTTAGTCAAACGAACTGACCCCAGTCGTTTAAGTCTGGTACTTATTCTATTTGGTCTCTTTTACCAAAATGCTAAGTTACAGGGATGTAAACAAACCAGTATGGAGGAATGGAGGGATGGATGCATTGAGGGGTTACATCGTGCTCCCTGTCAGCTTTGGCATGGTTTCTATGGCTGGATGTCCTTCACAATGCCAGTGCATTTTTTCATGCTACCAACACTAGTACAGTTGCCAAGTAACTTTCAAGACAGAAAAGAAGTGAAGGTAAAAAGGGGAAAAGGGAAAACCCTCTCGACTAAGTGGCAGCAGTATTTGAAAGAGTAAGAAAGTGATTTAATGTCAGGTTCAAGGAGAGCTCCCTTGCTATAGAGAAGATACATAGTTACTCTGCATGTATGTAAAAGTGGGTGTATCTGGGAAAGCTAAGATGGTAGTGATGTGGTACCAGAGCAAAAACCTTGAATAGTTCCTGAAAATACTAGAGGTGACAGAGATGTTAGAACAAATATAACTCAATGAAATAAACATAATTGTTCAGTTTGTATTCCTTTAGTACATGTATCAATAATAATCCCTTCTACTATAGGCACAAAGCCTGAAATTTTGGGGGAGGTGGCTAGTTGATTACAACAACTCCAGTGTTCCACTGGTACTTAATTTATCAACCCAAAAAAGATAAAAGGCAAAGTCGATCTCAGTGGAATTTGAATTCAGAATGTAAAAACAGATGAAATTCCACTAAGCATTTTTCCCAGCATGCTAACAATTCTGCCAGCTCGCCACCTTCATATATTAATAATAATAGTAATAAAATTAATTGATGTGGTAACTGTTGCTTGTTATTTCCCTTTACATTCTGAATTCAAGTTTCACCTGGACCCACTTTGAATCTTATCTTTCTGGGGTTCATAAATTAAGTTCCAGCCAAGTACTGAAGCTGCTATAACTAATTATAACCTCCCGTGAAATGTGTTGCTCTGTCTCTATCTTAAAAAAATTGTTGTTTCTATTTTCTTTAAGGTTATATAGGGTTACATCGAAAGATTCTCTATAAGAAATAATTTCTCTTGGATTTTAGCTCCATCATCCTGTACACATAAAGGAGTCACTCATAAACATGGTGATGAATGGGGAGAGAAGTGTATCAAATTTGGCTGTCAGCAGGGTAAAGTTAAATTAATAAAAGCAGGTAAGACTTGTTGGCTATATTAATTTCATATAGGAATGTATGTGCTTTGTAAATTCTAGTTCCACAAATACAATGCAGTTGTAGAGAAGAAAGTGAACAGGCATGGTTGTGTGGGTAAGGAGCTTATTTTGCAACCATGGGGTTTCCGGCTTAGCCCCACTGTGTGGAACCTTGGGAAAGTGTCTTCTACTATAGCTCTGGGCCAACCAATGCCTTGTAAGTGAATTTGGTAAATGGAAACTGTAGAAGCTCATCATATATGTGTGTGTGTATATATATATATATATATATATACAAACACACACACACACAAGATCTAGTGATCTAAGTGTAGGAAGTTCATAAGCTTTAGGCTGTAAGCAGCCGGTATAGAGACCAAAAAGTGGTCAGTATACAATATGATACAATGACAATTTATTGGTATTGAGAGTTATACACTTTTTCCCATATTGAAGCTGCGAAGAAATTTGATAAGCTGTTAGATTCTATGTAGCTCACTATTAGCAACTAATGCTGCTAAAAATGTGAATAGAAATCCAAATTGAGGGAGTGGAACAGGTAAAAATGTATGCTGAAGCTCATGATACAATTGTTATGTGGTGAAGTCTACTCAACATAGCTAATCATTGGATGAGATTACCTTAGCCACAACACAATCATGAGTTCAGTTCACACAGAAGACCAGCTCTATCCAATTTGCTACTTCATCAGAAACAGTTCTGGAGACAGGGATGTAGAGTGAGTGTGAACTAAAAACTGATCACACTGATTGGGCAATGCCTCATCATTGCTTAAACCAGTAAAAGTAAATAGCAACCCAAATGCTTTTAAATCAGATCCCAATGCTGGATGTTCAAGAACCAAATGAAAGGCAGATTTTTCAATCCTGATTCCAAAAAAAAATATAATATGTCTATGGAGAGCAAATGTAGACTGAGATACAGGGATCCCAGACAGACAGAATTTCATCATCATTATTATTTAACGCCTGTTGTCCATGCTGGCATGGGTTGGACAGTTTGATCAGGGCTGGCAAGCTGGAAGGCTGCACCAGACTTCAGTCTGATTTGGCATGGTTTCTATGGCTGGATGCCCTTCCTAACGCCAACCACTCCAAGAGTGTAATGGGTGCTTTTACGTGTCATGACACCAGTATCTGCCATGATTGCAATTTTGCTTGGCTTGATGGGTCTTCTTCTCAAGCATGACATATGCCAAAGGTCTCAATGGGTCTTCTCAAGCATGTCACAAAGCTAAAGGTCTCCATCAGGCCCAACACTTGAAAGGAGTTCAGCCACTTTGCCTCCGTAGGACCCAAAATCACTTTTATTAATATAGATGTAATAGTTGTAAACTAAAAAATTTACTTTCTTTTTCTTTATTACAGCTTGTGACAGTGGTGCTATATGTAGAGCAATAGGTAGTCACTGGACAAATTATTGCATTGATTACACTTGCCTCCATAAAAATGGTAAATTAGTCGTTAAGAAACTTAACATGCGTAAGTTGAGCGAATTGCTTCAAATTATTAAATTATCTAATTTTTTTTTCTTTCAAATGTTTATTCTTTTACATGTTTCAGCCCTAGGGTTGTGACCATGCTAGAGCACTGCCAATTCATTTATTTTAACCAAGACTAAATGTTATAGATATCTATTCATGTAGATATCTAAATTCCTTGTCAGTATTTAACAGAAGTAAATAACTACATTTATTACATTTCAAGAACTGCAGCTAGCTGAATCAAATGTCAATCAGTTGACTTAGGTATTAACACTTCATATCCAGTCTGTAGAGCTCTGTGACCATACTCAAAATACTTAACTCTAAAACCAAACATCTAAAATGAAATTGGGACCATGGATGGTGCATCTTTCTGCATTGGAAAGCAAAAATATTCTTTATTAGCTTGCAGTACTGCAATGAAATCCTTCATTGAATATTGTTCAGAAAAGTGGATCATTTTTACAAATCTGCCTTTGCTTATTTTTTGCATGACAAAACCTACAGGTGGTGCTCTTATAATCCAATGTCTTATGAGACACACATGTATCTATGCCAATGTTTAATTTAAATTTCATTTTAAATCATTACCATCATCATCATTTAATGTCCATTCTATCATAGGTTGGATGGTTTGACCAGGGCTGTTAAGCTGGGGGGCTGCACCAGACTCTAGTCTGATTTGGCATGGCTGGATGCCCTTCCTAACACCAACCACTCCAAGAATGTAATGGGTGCTTTTGTGTGTCAGTTGCGTGACACCTGTATCTGCCATGACTACAAATTCACTTGGCTTGATGGATCTTCTTCTCAAGCACAGCATACTGCCAAAGGTCTTGGTCATTTGTCATTGCATCTGTGAGGCCCATTGTTCGATGATCATGCATCACCAGCTCATCCCAGGTTTCCCTCCACTTTTAGAGATCGGCACTTCTTCAAACAGCTGTCCACATTCATCCACATCACGACCAAATCAGTGCAGTTGTCTCTCTTGCACACATCTGATGCTCTTATATCCAACTTTTCTCTCAAGATGCTTATATTGTCATACATGCACACTGACATTACACATCCAGCGAAGCATACTCACTTCTTTTCTTTCAAGCTTATGCATGTCCTTGACAGTCACAGCCCATGTTTCACTGCCATGTAGCATGGCTGTTTGCACACAGGCATCATACAATCTACCTTTCACTCTGAGGGAGAAGCCCTTTGTTACCAACAGAAGTAAGAGCTCTCTGAACTTTGCCCATCCTATTCTTATTCTGGCAGCTATGCTCTCAGAGCATCCATCTCCACTATTGACTTGGTCACCTAGATAACGGAAGCTACCAACTACTTCTAGCTTACCCCGCTGACATTTGATGGAGTCTATTTTCTGTACATTTGTAGTATTTATTGTACCTATGCACTGTCCACACACAAAAACTAGTTTCCCTGTTAACTTCCCTCTGATATTGCTGCACCTCTTACATGTCCATAGCTTACACTAGATACATCTTATGGAGTTTCTACCAACGCCTTTTCTACAGATTGAACAGGGCCATCTACCTGAAAGGATTTGTGATTTGCCTGCTTTCCTACTTACTTAGACTTTGGTTTTTGCTACATTAATTTCTTCTCTAGTTCTGAAACAGTGAAGGATTTGTTGCTGTTTAGTCCAAAGGCCACCTTGATCAAACAGATTTATGATCAAAGGCATTCCGGTTGTGACCATTACATCTTAATTTCTGATACATATTCCAATGTTTCCTTTCTATTTTTTAAAAGATGGTAGTGTAATTTGAAGAAAATTTGGCTGTTGTTTTTAGCAGGCTAAATGACTCTGTGGTGGCCCTCCTTATTGGCTGTATATATGACGAGTTCCTATTCCATTTCTCAAAACCAAAAGCTGTCAATATATAGTTATGTCAATTTAAATTATAGGCTCAAATTCCATCAAAGTGAACTGAACTCAAAAGTAATTAGATGAGATTAATTCAACTATACTTCTACCACAAAATGTTAAAAATCAATATTATCAAAAGAACTATTGTATGAAAATTTTTAAATTCTTGTTTCCCTTGCATTTCTTGATAAGCATTAATCAATAACTTCATCATCATCCTTTAATGGCTGTTTTCCATGCTGACATGGGCTGGACAGTTTGACCTGTGCTGGTAAACCAGAATGCTGCACTAGGTTCCAGTCCAATTTGGCTTAGTTTCTACGGTTGGATACTCTTCCTACTGCCAACCAATTTACAGTGTGTGCTGGGTGCTGTTAACATGGTGCTGCCATGAGTGCTTTCTACATGGCACCAGTACAGGACTCTTGCAGGCCAATCCTCTTCACCAGGGGGAGTGGCCTCAATTAATTGAAACTTCTTGGTTCACTGTATTAACCATGTAAGCATATCATTTCCGATTTGTTTTTTATAAAGCGGCTGTCTCTTTTTATTATTATTCTACAATCATTCTTTCTTATTACTTGAAAAGCTTTGTTGCAATTTTTCATTCTCAATTCATTTGAAGGGGTAGAAAAATAAAGGGATTTTTCTTTAAACCTACTTCAGGATGTGAAGGACATGACCATAAATGTCACAAATTTGGCGAAACGTGGAATGATACCTTACATGGAAAATGTACAGTACGAAAATGTGTAAAAAAAGACCATTTTGCTGTAACAATTAAGGTATCTGGTAAGTAAAGATTTTTTGTACTTTTTGTAAAGAACAATAATTAAAGGGGCTGAAAATTATGCAATTTATATATTTCATTTCTCTGAATGTCAACAGTAAGACATTGGCAAATTGTCAACATTTAAAAAATTGTTTGTGGATGACAAGATTATTCTTAAAATGATCAAATTGTATCTAAAATAATTGGATAATATGGAAATACAAAAATTTCAAACAGTAGCATAATTTTTTTGGCTGTGGCGAAGAAGAGTCTAACATTTCAAGCAGAACACTTTGCCAGATAGAGATTATAGGTAGCCTTCCAGCCGGAGATTTGACAACTTATACAAGAAAATTAGTCTCAATCTAAGACAACAAACCCCCAGTATTCCAGTTCATATAGTTGTAAATAGGTACAATGTGAGGTGTTTTTTTTTATCATTTCTATAAACATGCTTTTTATACAGTTTTTATTTTCTTTTTTCAGATTGTTAAATACAGATTTAACATAAAATTGAACTTTCTTGCTGATGCAAACCATCATCAGTTTGCTGGGATTATACACATTTTATCTCATGTACTGGTCTTTGCCTGTGATATTGTATCCAAGAAATAAATTTTATCCAAAATTTTGAGTTAAAGTTTTAGTTAATTGTAAAAATGTAACCAGTTTTATTTGTGAGTATCTTTTTCTGAAAGAGGAAATAAAGGGATATAACATAAAATAAACTAGTCTGTCTCTATATTACAGTGATACATACACATTCTCTCTTTCATACACACACACATACATATATAAATGCAGGTATGCCTGTGTAATTGAGAAGTTAGCTTTGCAACCTTGTGGCTTCAGGTTTAGTCCCACTGCATGAAACTTTGGGCAAGTGTCTTCTACTGTAGCTCTGGGCTGACCAAAGCCTTGTGAGCAGTGGATTTGGTAGAGGTAAGCTGAAAGATGCCCGTCTTGTGTGTACATATACATGTGTGTGTGTCCATACATGTTTGTGACTCCTTGTCTTGACATCATGCAATAGTTTCTAAATAAGCATCATTGTCATGTAAGTGATGTCCTTTATTTCCAGTCTTCCACAGGCAAGTATTTTCTTGCTTGGAAACAGGTGGCAATTGGCAAGAGGAAGGGCATCCAGCTATAAGAAATCTTCCTTGACAAATTCTGTCAGACCCATGCAACATTAGTTAAGTGGACATTAAAATTATATTGAGACAAAGAGACATAAACATATACATGGCAGGCTTCTTTTAGGTTTTGTGCACCAAATCCATTCACAAGGTTTTGGTCAGCCCAAGACTATAGTAGAGGACACTTGCTCAGAGAATGTAATGTGATGTACCATTTTACAGTAGAAGACACTTGCCCAAAGTGACATGCACTGGAACTGGATCTAAACTATATTGTAGGAGCAAACCCAGAACCATACTATTAAGTTCCCTCCAAAAACATGCATGATTAAGATTAAAACATTTTTCAGTTTTAATGATAAAATAAACATATGTACATGAAACTTGAAGACAAAAACACACAGAAGTAAATTTTCGTATGACAAAATAAATTATAGAAACAGGTTAAAAATAACAATTTTAAAATCCTTTTTTTTATTATTTTTTACTGCATCGAGGTTTCCTTGTCCTTTTAGTGATGTTATTTTCAGAACCATTACTACTAATTAATTCTGGAAAGTCATTATCATTACAAATGTCTATCTCCTTTGAATTATCATTTTCTTCAACTTCATTAATACAGGTAATATTTAAGGTGTTGAATGAATTCTGATCAAAAATTATTGAGTCTTTCTTCTGATGTCTTGTCTGAAATGGATGAAGAAATAAATAATTAAGAAATTAAACATTAAAAGATCAAGACAATAAGATAGATAAATTAAATATTGACGACTCCATGGGCTCTTGCGGTTTGTGAAAAGATTAACTTTCTTGATGACTGTTAATAACTTAAATCTCAAATTATTAGAAAATATACAAAAATAGAGAAATTTGATTAATTCTATATAACAATGTATTTCTGGTTTAACATCACTACCTGATCCACGAGAGCCTTTAGTGGAGTTATCATGCAAGCATTTAAACACCTGTTTCCATCCTGCAGATATTTAGGTTAACTCTTTTCTTATTATATTCCTATTGAGATACACTGCCTCAGTTTCAATAAAATTTTGCTGTTGTTTGGAACATATATTTCAGATTTTGGTACAGAGTCAGCTAAGTCACTTACATCGATCCCAGTGATCAACAGGTATTAATTTTATCGATCCCAAAAGGATGAAAGACAAAGTCGACCTTGGTGGAATTTGAACTCAGAATGTAACGATGGATGAAATACTGTTAAGCATTTTGCCCAGCATATTTACAATTCTGCCAGCTTGCCACCTTCGCTTGGAACATATATTAACATATATTAACATATATTAACATAAAATCATGATGGAAGGTTTTAATTTAGATCACTATAAAACAGTAAGTTTGTATTAGAGAACCAGAGATATTCTCAAGTGGTTTGGTATCAAAATAGTTAATCATTAGTTATATGTATATCACGAAATCTGGGAAGGTCTCCAAAAGTAAAACAAAAAACCCTGTGCCTTCTGACATTAAAAAAGAAAACCAAAAACCAAACAAAAAAAAAAAATGGTAGACTTGCTTTGAAACAATTCATCATTGAAGGAAATCTAATTCAGTCAGAAGATATGGTGAGAGATCAAGATATTTTAGAAAAAACCCAGCTTTACAATGTTACATCTTGTTGTTTAGTCATAAGTCATACCACAATTATGTAAACCTATGATCAAAGGACTTTTAGCCAAAACCAACCTGTTCTTTTATTAAGTAGTGTACATCCAGGAACACATTCTCTAATGTGCTCATCCTCTTTTAAGACTGTAGAGTATGATTTGAGGGAGATATGGGTTGCTGCTTCAAGTATATTCAGCAACCACAAAGTAGTCCCTCTGTCAGCCTGATAGAATGTTATATAGGATTCACAGACTCTAAGGTGCATTATATAGTTTCTCTGCCTTTATTTTACTAAATTTTCACTACAAAAGGTATCTATTTTGAGTATTGATAAATGTATAAAGTCTGACTAAGTATTATAAGCAGTAGTACACAAGAGATGTAATGGAATTACAAGTAGGCTAAGAGAAAGGGTAGACCTCATATGCAGCAGATGCACAAGAGCACAAAGAGCACCCATGAAACAGATTCTCTCGAGATGCCCAGATGGTTCCCTAGAAATAGTGAATAGCTTTTGTTACCTAAGTGATCTAATTAATACCAGAAGTGCATGCTTTGAAAGTATAATTGTCAAATTAAGAAAAGGGTGGAAAAAATTTAAGGAACTACTATCTCTCTACTCATAACAATAGAATTTTTCTCTCAGAGTGAAGGGCAGATTGTATGTTACCTGTGTACAAACTGCAATGCTGTAAGACATGGACATTGAATGCAGAAGATTTGTGTAAGCTAGAAAGAAATGAAACTAGCATGTTCTGCAGGATGTGTAATGTTAGTATATATGAACAACGTAGCAGAAAACTGGAAGAAAAACTAAATATAAAAGGAACCAAGTGTAGAGTATGAAAGAGAAGACTATAATGGCACAAGCAGGTGATGCTTATGGAGGATGAGAGCAGCATAAAGAAGTGAAGGGTACTCAAAGTGGATGAAACCTGTGGAAAAGGGAAACTTATGAAGACATGGGATGAAGTGGCTAAAACTGATCTTAGGAATGCTGAATCTCTGTTAGGAAAGGCCTCTAGCTGAGGAAATGATGCGAAGAATGAAACCTTTTGAGAGAGAGAAATGGTTTTTCAGTTCGTCTAAGAGGGCAGCAACTGAAAATAAGAACAGACTCAGACTTTGATGACCCATCCAACCATAGAAAACAGAAATAGAAGTGATAATGAAAGCTGAGAGAGCATGTGTGATTTTCATTGAATCAAAGCCATATGAGATCTTTGACTGACAGATCTTTATGTCAGTCCCTAACCCACCAAAAGAATAATCTAGGACCTACCACCAAATATTCTTGACAGTTAAAAAAAAAAAAATTAAAAAAATAAATGTGAAATAAAAAAAAACAAAAAAACATTCAAATAGTGACAACATACAAGATTTTGAAAATTCTCTGATTTGGTGCAACGTAGTGGTTGATGACATTTTGTTTGTTGTTCATGCAAAACTTCATCTGATACTTTGTGTGATTGCTGGAATGAAAGTTGCCCTGGTTTCGCTACTGAGGGTACTGTTGTTGAAGACTTTGACAGACCTCGGCCTATAGTTGAATTATTCTGGAATACAAGAAATATGAAACATAAATAAATACTCATAAATAAATTACTTGCAACTTCAATGTCCCAATACTTAAAAATTCTATTTGGTTTATTGACTTTTATTTGTTATTTGTATTATGGATGGGAACATTTTTGGAGTAAAATAAATGCAAAAAAACATTTCATTTCATTCCTGTAGGAACAAAATGTAAGCTTCTTTACTACTTCAGTAGCCTTAAGAGGTTGTCCTGATAAATATTAGCATGAATAATAAATTTAGCTTGCAGGAGTTGGACCAGTATTTCAAAGTTCATTCTTACAGATGAAATGACATTAAGATATGGATGAACCAAAGAGGCACTGAATGCCTTTCGTCATAGGCCTGCTTAGTGAAGTTAGAGCAAAGCTAAACAACAACAATAAAACAAGAGGAGTACAGGGTAAAGTTATGATGATAATGAAAAACATGTTTGCTAATAAAGATTTTGATAGGGTCTTGGACTGACTTCTTGAAGGTTTTCCAAGATTGGTGAAATTGATGTGATTGATGTCTGAACATCTGCTGAGCTGAAACTGTTGTCTTATTTAAATGGCTTCCACAAAGTAACCCCTGCTAAAAATACTTAAGGTCCACATGGCAGTGTTAAACTGAAAATACATTGTTACAACAAATTAATAAAATTTCCGTATAGTGTCTGAAATAATTTTTCTGAAAATTTAAATTTAACTAAAGGTGATGATGGAAGGTGGCTGAGGTTAAGGTGCTAGAACAATCATTATCTTAATAACTCTTATCAAGAAAGGCAGGGGAGTTAACTGCCCTACTGAATTATTTGACTAAATTCATCATCATCATTATCATCATCATCATTATCATCATCATTTAATGTCCATTTTCCATGCTGGCATAGGTGGACGGTTTGACAGGAGCTAGCAAGCTGGAGTGCTGCACCAGGCTCCATTGTCTGCTTTGGTATGGTTTCTATGGCTGGATACCCTTCCTAACACCAAATTATATCAATAAAAATGGAATAAGAGGAAGTTAAATCTGCTGATTTTTGGCAGAAATGTTTCATTATTGTTAGACCACTTTAGTGAAAAATAATTTAACTATTACTGCAGATCTTTAATGATTCAAGGTGTATATAGGAGATTTTTGTGAATGAACACAGTATAGTTTTATAACTTTAAAAAATGATTGGGATGGTGTGAGGGCAAATACCCAGGAACGCTTACTGCATATAAAAAACAATGAATGGATGTTAACATGGATAATGTAATGAACAAAAGAATTTCTATAAACTTTAGCAGGAACACCTGCAAGTTAATATTTGATGGGAAAATATAGATACCAATGATCTTTCTGAGGACTGTGCTTGTTTAATGTAAGGACTGAAGTGGAAATGACTAAAAGATAAGGAGCAAGCACAACATACTAAGTACGTTTGAAGAAGATGGTACACAAGTATTTTTCTGATGTTGTTGTTGGCACTCTGTCGCTTACGACATCGAGGGTTCCACTTGATCCGATCAACGGAACAGCCTGTTTGTGAAATTAACATGCAAGTGGCTGAGCACTCCACAGACACGTGTACCCTTAACGTAGTTCTTGGGGATATTCAGCATGACATAGTGTGACAAGGCTGACCCTTTGAATGACAGGTAGAACAGAAACAGGAAGTAAGAGTGAGAGAAAGTTGTGGTGAAAGAGTACAGCAGGGTTCGCCACCATCCCTTGCTGGAGCCTCGTGGAGCTTTAGGTGTTTTCGCTCAATAAACACTCACAACGCCCAGTCTGGGAATCAAAACTGTGATCCTATGACCGCGAGTCCGCTGCCCTAACCACTGGGCCATTGCGCCTCCACTATTTTTTTCTGATGGGTATAAGTTAAAAGAAATGGCTATAACTGCTTGGACTTATGTCTACCCTATAAAACTTGGCCAAGATATCTGATATTGTAATAAAAAGATGGGCTCAATTATTTCCAATGCCATCAACATTATAAATAATTGCAGTAGGGATAAATACAGTAATAGAGAAAGAATATTAAAAGGGTTTGAGAGATTGTGTAAATCTACAACCAAGAGCCTGGTCCAAATGTTTGTAGTAACCAGCTTACTATACTGAAATCCTTGTAAAAGTGCATGATGTGGCACTAAGAAATAAGGTTAATTCATAATTTAATTCTAAAGGGGTGCTAACTGCATATCTAAGCAATAAAATGGTGGGGTTTGATGAGTTAAAATGTTTTCAACATCAAAAATAATTAAAGTAAGGTAATAAGATAAAATACATTTAGTTAGCAGTTGAGTAAGGAAGAGAGACAATTCCATCTTCACCTTTTTATAGTAATCTGTCTTGTCTAGGATTTACCTGTACACTAGAATCTACCGAAGCTATCGAATGTTAAAAGAACTAATACTTAAAATGATAGAAAGGGTAGGGTGATGGACAAAAGGCTTTGATACTTAGCTATGTCCTTTGGATCAATTCAATCAATGATAACACTGCTAAAATCGTTGCAATTGATTAAATTGTGGGCAACTTTGCCGTTCATCCTTCCAGGGTCAATAAAATAAAGTATCAGTCAAATTAATGGGTGGATGATCTTGACTAACTTCCCATCTATTCAAGATTGCTGACCTTGTGCCTAAATCTGAAACCATTGTTAAATTCATAAATAATAAAGAAATCATTTAAAAATCATTATTAGGTGTGGTAAGAAGCTTGCTTCCTAGTCATATGGTTCTAGGTTCAGTCCCACTGTTTGGCAGCTTGGGCAAGTCTCTTCTACTATAGTCTCGGGCTGAGCATAGCCTTGTAAGTGGATTTGGTAGATGGAAACTGAAGGAAACCTGTATGTATATGTATATATATATATATATATATATATATATATATATATATATATATATATATATATATATATGTATGTATTTATATGTGTGTGTCTTTGTGTCTGCATATAATATACACACACGCACGCACATATATAATATATGCATATCATCATTGTTTAATGTTCATTTTCCATACTGACATGGATCGGACGGTACACAATACACACACACACACATATATATATATATACATACATAAATATATATGTATATATATATATATATATATATATATATATATATAAAATATATATATATATATATATATATATATATATATATATATAAAAAACATACACTTATCTAAATATATACAATATATAAATCTGCTCTAACAAAAGGCGTAAGTCTAAATTTTTACACACTGCTGGCTTGAGAGATCTTTGTAAGTTGGGTGTCAAAAAAAATTAAAAATAGTAAAATGAGAGTACTATTCAAAGAATACAAAGGGTAAAGAAAAGACTTGCCTAACTAGATAGATAGGTAAACAAGAATGCAAGACATTCATTTGAAATGTAAAATAGGACAGAATATCGATGGTTTAAAACAAAATGCAATAACTAAAATGTGGTATGTACCACTATCACAGAAAGACAAAATGGACTAAGCTGAACAAAACGAAACGTATGGGATATACTATCTTCATTTCTTTCAAGCCTATGCATGTCAGCCTGGAAAATGGACGTTAAATGATGATGATATATATATATATATATATATATATATATATATATATATATATATATATATAAGAATTTAAGGATTGGAGAAAACACATGTTATAATTGCATACTTTATTCCTACATATGTTTCAAAGGATTACAACCTGTGTGATCCATAGGGATCTTTGATATTAAAATTGTAACCTTCTCATCAGGAAAAGCATGGCAATCATCTTAAACGTGTGTTTTTTTTATATATACGCGTGTATCTGTGAGAGATAATGTGTATCTGGAAGAACGGTGGTAGCAGGGAATTGTACCAATGTGCCAGAAGGGAGGCTAGGCAACAGGTTTATTTAGCCAGAGGGGAAGCAGATAAGGAAAGATTTGCTAATGTTCTGCGCCGTGAGGACCAAAGACTCGAGGTATTTCATGTTGCAAGACAGTGTAGGAGAGAGAATAGTGATGTTGTAGGAGAGAGATGTGTTCGCATGGATGATGGTATGCTTGCATTAAATGAGGATGCAAAGAAAGCGGTCTGGAGATGCCACTACGATAGATTGCTTAATAAAGAGAATGAATGGGAGAAAGAGAGCCTGCCGTATGTCAACCCAATAGAGGGACCAGCTATCCGAGTTGATAGTACCAGGGTAGATAAAGCAATTAAGAGTATGAAGACAGGGAAAGCCCCCGGCCTATCAGGAATCACTGCAGAGATGCTCAAAATATCTGGCAGTGTTGGCTATAGCCTAGTCACCCGTATTACGAACCAGGTGATACACGAAGGAGTCATACCCAATGACTGGTGTAGCAGCATCATAGTCAACTGCTACAAAGGTAAAGGTGACGCTTTAGATACAAATAATTACAGAGGCATCAAGCTGTTAGATCAGGTTATGAAAGTTACAGAGAGGGTCATAGCCCAACTAATTAGGGAGCGAATCAATTTAGATGAGATGCAGTTTGGGTTCGTGCCAGGTAAAAGCACTACTGATGCCTTATTTCTAGTGAAACAGTTGCAGGAGAAATACCTAGCTAAGGATAAACCTCTGTACCTGGCTTTCGTTGACATGGAGAAAGCCTTTGACAGGGTCCCCCGATCCCTTATCTGGTGGTCAATGAGGAAACTTGGGATAGAAGAATGGTTAGTGAGAGCTGTGCGAGCCATGTACAGAGATGCTGCCAGTAAGGTGAGGGTTGGAAATGAGTACAGCAATGAATTCCGGGTAGAGGTAGGGGTCCACCAAGGTTCCGTCTTCAGCCCCCTCTTATTTATCATAGTCCTCCAGGCAATCACAGAGGAGTTCAAGACAGGTTGCCCCTGGGAGCTCCTCTATGCTGATGACCTTGCCCTAATTGCGGAGTCACTATCAGAACTAGAGGAGAAGTTTCAGGTGTGGAAGCAAGGTCTAGAATTGAAGGGCCTTAGAGTCAACCTAGCTAAAACCAAAATCCTAATAAGTAGGAAGGTAGATAAAACACAAACCCCTTCAGGTAGATGGCCCTGTTCAGTATGTAGAAAAGGAGTAGGTAGTAACTCTATAAGATGTACCCGGTGCAAGCTATGGACACATAAGAGGTGCAGCAACATCAAAGGCAGGTTAACTAGCAAGTTAGTTTTTGTTTGTGGCAGATGTTCAGGTGCAATAAAGACTGTAAACAAACAGGAAAGAACTTCTATCTCATTCTAGGGTGAAAAACTAGAGGTAGTCGATAGCTTCCGCTATCTGGGCGACCAAGTTAGTAGTGGGGGTGGGTGCGCTGAAAGTGTAGCTGCTAGAATAAGAATAGCCTGGGCAAAGTTTAGAGAGCTCTTACCCCTGCTGGCGACAAAGGGACTCTCACTCAGAGTAAAAGGCAGACTGTATGACGCATGCGTACGAACAGCCATGCTACATGGCAGTGAAACATGGGTTGTAACTGCTGAGGACATACGTAAGCTTGCAAGGAATGAAGCCAGTATGCTCCGTTGGATGTGTAATGTCAATGTGAATGTGCATACCCGTCAGAGTGTAAGTATCTTGAGAGAAAAGCTGAACATTAGAAGCATCAGTTGTGGTGTGCAAGAGAGACGATTGCGCTGGTATGGACATGTGGTGAGAATGGATGAGGATAGCTGCGTGAAAAAGTGCCACACCCTAACAGTTGAGGGAACCCGTGGAAGAGGTAGGCCCAGGAAGACCTGGGCTGAGGTGGTGAGGCAAGACCTTCGTACATTGGGCCTCACCGAGGCGATGACTACTGACCGAGACCTTTGGAAATGTGCTGTGCGTGAGAAGACCCGGCAAGCCAAGTAAGATCGTTGCCAGTGCCCCTGGACTGGTTCTTGTGCAGGTGGCACATGAGATGCACCATTTTGAGCGTGGCCGTTGCCAGTACCGCCTGACTGGCTCCCGTAGGATTTTCGAGCGAGATCGTTGCCAGTACCCCTGGACTGGCTTGTGCGGGTGGCACATAAAAGACACCATTTCGAGCGTGGCTGTTTTCGTGCGGGTGACACGTAAAAGCACCCACTACACTCTCTGAGTGGTTGGCGTTAGGAAGGGCATCCAGCTGTAGAAACTCTGCCAAATTAGACTGGAGCCTGGTGTTGCCATCCGGTTTCACCAGTCCTCAGTCAAATCGTCCAACCCATGCTAGCATGGAAAGCGGACGTTAAACGATGATGATGATGATGATGATATATATATATATATGTATATATATATGTGTGTGTGTGTGTGTGTGTGTGTGTGTGTGTGTCTGTGTATACATATTTAGTGTTTTGCATAAAATAGAAGTGTTTTAACTGATTTTTCTGTGTACATATACGCATTATCATTTATATTTTCACTCTTACCCTTGTTCTGACTCTTATCAATATTATTTTTTTTAAATATATAAATATGCATTTACGTATGGTTTTTTTGGATGTATGGATATTTTTGTGTAAAAATGTATTTATTAAAACATAGGTTTGTTTATATATTCAAATATGCATGTACTTGTGAATAAGTATGGGAGCATATTTGTGTAGATGTATTTTTTATCTTTATTTTAATTTTTTTAAAAATATAAGTAAACGTTTAGATG
>NC_142929.1:93990373-94082873 GCF_046866305.1 Octopus bimaculoides
TAGGTCTCACTTGGCTTGCCGGGTCTTCTCACGCACAGCATATTTCCAAAGATCTCGGTCAGAAGTCATTGCCTCGGTGAGGCCCAATGTTCGAAGGTCGTGCCACACCACCTCATCCCAGGTCTTCCTGGGCCTACCTCTTCCACAGGTTCCCTCAACTGCTAGGGTGTGGCACTTTTTCACACAGCTATCCTCATCCATTCTCGCCACATGACCATACCAGCGCAATCATCTCTCTTGCACACCACAGCTGATGCTTCTTAGGTTCAACTTTTCTCTCAAGGTACTTACACTCTGTCTAGTATGCACACTAACATTACACATCCATCAGAGCATACTGGCTTCATTCCTTGTGAGCCTATGCATGTCCTCAGCAGTTACAGCCCATGTTTCACTGCCATGAAGCATGGCTGTTTGTACACATGCGTCATACAGTCTGCCTTTTACTTTGTGTGAGAGACCCTTTGTCACCAACAGAGGTAAGAGCTCTCTGAACTTTGACCAGGCTATTCTTATTCTAGCACCTACACTTTCAGTGCACCCTCCCCCGCTACAAACTTGGTCACTTAAGTAGCGGAATCTATCAACCACTTCTAGTTTTTCTCCCAGGAATGTGGCAGAAGTTGTTTTCTGCACATTTACAGTGTTTATAGCTCCTGAACATCTGCTACAAACGAAAACTAACTTCCTAGTTAACCTTCCTTTGATATTGCTGCACCTCTTATGTGTCCATAGCTTGCACTGGGTGCATCTTATAGAGTTCCTACCCACGTCTTTTTTACAGATCGAGCAGGGTCATCTATCTGAAGGGGTTTGTGTTTTGTCTACCTTCCTACTTATTAGGACTTTGGTTTTAGCTAGGTTCACTCTAAGGCCCTTCGATTCTAGTCCCTGCTTCTACACCTGAAGCTTCTCCTCTAGTTCTGTAGTGCAAGGTCACCAGCATAGAGGAGCTCCCAGGGGCATCCTGTCTTGAATTCCTGTTATAGCCTGAAGGACTATGATAAATAGGAGGGGGCTGACAACAGAACCTTGGTGGACCCCTACCTCCACCCGGAATTCTTCACTGTACTCGTTGCCAACCCTCACCTTACTAACAGCATCTCTGTACATTGTTTGCACAGCTCTCACTAACCATTCTTCTATCCCTAGTTTCCTCATTGACCACCAGATGAGGGATCGGGTGACCCTGTCGAAGGCTTTCTCCATGTCAACGAAAGCCAGGTACAGAGGTTTATCCTTGGCTAGGTATTTCTCCTGAAGCTGTCTTACCAGAAATATAGCATCAGTGGTGCTTTTCCCAGGCACAAACCCAAACTGCATCTCATCTAAACTGACTCGCTCCCTAATTAGTTGGGCTATGACCCTCTCCGTGACTTTCATTACCTGATCTAAAAGCTTGATACCTCTGTAATTATTTGTATCTAAAGCGTCACCTTTACCATTGTAGCAGTTGACTATGGTGCTGCTACACCAGTCATTGGGTATGACTCCTTCGTGTATCACCTGGTTAACAATATGGGTGACTAGGCTATAGCCGACACTGCCAGATATTTTGAGCATCTCTGCAGTGATTCCTGATGGGCCAGGGGCCTTCCCTGTCTTCATACTCTTAATTGCTTTATCTACCATTGTATTGTCAACTCGGATAGCTGGTCCCCTTGTTGGGTTGACATTCGGCAGACTATCTTTCTCCCATTCATTCTCTTTATTGAGCAACCTTTTGTAGTGGCGTCTCCAAACCTCTTTCTTTGCAGCCTCGTTTAGTGCAAGCGTACCATCATCTATGCGAACACATTTCTCTCCCACGACATCACACTGTCTTGCAACACGAAATACCTCAAGTCTTTGGTCCTTATATATATATACATATATAAGAGACTCAGGAAATTGATTCTCTCAAATGCCCTGGTGGCTGATTAGAGGTAGTAGATAATTTCTGCTATGTAGAGGACCAAATTAGTAGTGAGGGAGAGTGTGATAGTTAGAATAAAAAGAGGATGGAGGAAATTTAGAGAGCTGTTACCTCTGTTGGCCATGAAAGGTTTCTCTCTGAGTGAAAGGAAGATTGTATGATGCAGGTTTACAGACAACAATTCTACATGGTAGTGAGACGTGGACCCTGAATGTAGAGGACATGTGAAGATTATAAAGGAATGAAGCTAGTATGTTCTGCCGGATGTGTAATGTAAGTGTATATGTTCGACAGAGTGCCAGTGTTCTGAGAGAAAAGTTTGGCATAAGAGGAATTGGTTGCTGTGTGCAAGAGAGAAGACTGCACTGATTTGGTCATGTGATGTGGGTGGATGCCGACAGCTCCATAAAAAAGTGCAGATCTCTCAAAGTGGATGGAACATGTGGAAGTGGGAGACCCAGAGAGACATGGGATGAAGTACTGAAGAACGACTTCAGGCAGCTGAACCTTCAGACGAGATGACAAAGGACTGAGATACCTGACCGTACTCAAGAAGACCCATATCCCACAGCAGAAGTGTTAAGATCAATCCTGCTGGTGGTGTAAAGCTCTTGTCGTGGTGCTACATAACAGTGCCCATGCGGCATCATAGAAAAGAGCTCATGTGGCATCACGTAAAAGAGCCCATGCCATGCCACATAAAAGCACCTAGCACTCTGTAAAGTGGTTAGTATTAGAAAAGGCATCCAGCTGTAGAAAACATGCCAAATCAGACTGGAGTCTGGTGCAGCTACCTAGCTCTGGTCAAACCATCCAACCCATGCCAGCATGGACAATGGATGTTAAATGAGGATGATTATGTCAGATACAGGACTGGTTATTTTGAAAAATTTATGTAAAAAATTTTCGGTGTGCTAAGAAATTCTCATTTTATCAGCCAAGAAAGGCAGAGTTAATCTCTGTGGGAATTAAATTTAGGAGGTATTGTATTTGCACTCTCGCGATTCTACCAACCACCCCACCACCATTGGTATCTCCTCCAGTGAACAAACCTCTGTGTGGTCGCTCGGCTTGCTAGAAATAGCAGCCAATATCCCTCCAATAACACATTACTGTCTTAAAGGAAATACATCTTGCATAATGTAATCCTTGATGGCTAGAACAATTATCGGATCTTTTTGGTTTGACAGGCAACATTTTTCATTTATTTTTGATGTAGTGTTTTTGGTACCGAAACACTTTCAAACTTCGTATACTTGTATATTTTGTGTTATAGAACAGATAAAAATTTTTGCATTCGAAGTTATTTCATGTTAAAAATTGTCTTATTTCGATAATTTCAATCAATCACTGACGTCTATTCTGTTGAATACAGTTACTGCTGTGGCGGTGTATATGGTATTAATCCCTGTTAGTTCTGACAGCCAACAATAAATATTCCAAATGAACAAACCGACCCACACTTTCCAACTTCACTATGAAATAACAGAATCTATATATACTCTCTCGGTGGAAGAAGTATCATAATTACCAAATGGTAATCGGTTAGCATATTCGGGGCCAGTTTGATTTGAAGAAGATTTGGCTGCTATTTCTAGGAAATGAAGCACTTGGTGGAGGTGCATTAATAATTCTGCCAGCTCCAATAACAAGTGCAAGCAATATTCAAGTATTTTGATGGCTTTTTCCCCTTATTAGCTATTATTCAATCAACTGAAACAAGTAGAATAGTGTAATTCAAGCATAATAGCAGCCAAATCTTCTTCAAATCAAACTCTACCATCATTTAGAAAATGTGTTACTGAGTACTAGCGAAAAATTGTTACAAACACAGATACGCACAGTGTAATTTATTATATAAACAATATATGCGTATAAATTACCATTTTTCTGTAATTTTGTCTGCTTCAAAAGAAAACAAACCAAAAAACCGGATGAAATATGTCAACATGGAATAACATTTTTCTCACTGGCAAAAAATTATTGTTTACAAAACAGCAGTAACTGTATTCAGCTGAATAGACGTCAGTGATTGGTTGAAATTACAGAAATACGACAACTTTAACATGAAATAACTTGCGATGTACAATTTTTTGTTAAGAAGGCTAAGAGAAAAAGTTGTTTTATATGACACATTCTACCAGTGTCCCAAGTTTAAAAGTGTTTCGTTAAGAAAACAAGTGTTGCCCGTCAAACCAAAAAGATCTCAATTATTATGTACTTGATCAGGGCTGATTGGATTGTTGGGGTTAAACAACAAAAGCTGGTATTTCTGTACAGAGTAAATAAAGTAAAGCTAACTTTGTTGGTTTATATAGATGAATGCACAACTTACCTTCGGTGGTTTAATGAAGCATTTGGGTAGTTTGGGAATGGTCATCTCTTCACGGCGTTTCTTTCGTCCAAATGAACAATTGGTAGCAATAGGGTCATCGATGGAATAAATGGGATCTCCAGGATTGAGTTCGTTGACAAAGTTATCAGAGTGAAAGTCCGTATTCCAAACTGTCCAGTGTGATTCCATTTAAACTACTGACCAAAGCAGAAAATAAATAATAATAAAACAAAAATTTGTGGAAAAGAACGATGCAAGATTAGCGAAGCAATATAGCTAATATTTTTCTGCCAAGGTCAACTTTGCCTTTCATCCTTTAGGGGGTCGATAAATTAAGTACCAGTTGCGTACTGGGGTAGATCTAACCGACTGGCCCCCTCCCCCAAAAATTCGGACCTTGTGCCTAGAGTAGAAAAGAATATATCTAATATTAGTAAATCTCAAGTTTGCTTGCAAGGCATTCTTTCGTTTTGACTTGAAAAATCATAACGCAGTACTCAGTAATTTCCGTGGGCACGTGCTGTCTTGTCAACTGTCAGTTGATGTATCAAAAGGTTTTTTTTCTTCAAGTTTAAAATGCGACATTGTTTGTGTAATTTTGTTATATCTACATTCCACAACACATAAATATATAAAAACAGAACCAGCACACACACACCCAGAGGAACAAGCATGCACACACACATGCACGCGCGCGCGCACACTCACACACACACACACACAGAGGAACAAGCATACACGTACGTATAACCCATTAGCTTTCTCTTTCCATTTCGATACGTCAACTGACAGTTGACATGACAACACGTACTCACGGAAATTACCGAGTACTGCTTTATGATTTTTCGAGTCAAAAGAATGCCAGATCACACATAAAGTGAGAGTTTATTCAATGCAAAACTTAATATCTCTAATCACTTTCCAAACTTGCTAAAAAAAAAAAACAAAAAAAAAAACTTTGCATATTCATTGGCGGCGGAGAAAACATACACCACCCGTTTTCGGCGTAACAAAATCCGGCACTGTCATGCTATTAGCTGTCAGAAGTGAAAGTGCTCACTGCTAGTGAAGTATCTGTCTGTCTGCCTGCATGCTGGCCTGTCGATTCTTTGGCTACTGACAGCTAATACCATGACTGGCCGGAGCGAGCTATTGGCTTACTTACTTACTGATATCTATCTACTATCTATCAATCACTCGTCCACCTTATTAGAAAACACAAATTTAATATAAAAACATATTTCCTGAAATTGCAAATTATTTAAAATATAAAAATATAATTTTCAACAGAGAGAATTTATCAAAATAGAAAACAAATGAAGTTTGAAGTTTAAAAATAATAGGATCGACCACTCACGACTAGCTAGCGCGGACGCGAGTACCATTATACTCTGTGTTGTGTTTTCAAACGCATGGATATAGGTGTCAAATTTGTTCCAATAACTTTCGAGTAATAGATACATAGATAGAGAGAGACAGGCAGACAGACAGACATATAGCTCGCTCCGGCCAGTCATGGTATTAGCTGTCAGTAGCCAAAGAATCGACAGGCCAGCAACAGGCATGCAGGCAGACAGACAGATACTTCACTAGCAGTGAGCACTTTCACTTCTGACAGCTAATAGCATGACAGTGCCCAAAATCCTAAACCCTAAACACCGCGTGTACGTATTCATTACTTTCGCTTTCATTGGCTGCTTCCATATTTCTCATAAAACACAAAGTACTATTATGCTGCCTGAAAAGTATAGAAATACCACGCTATGTGTTTCAGCACGTAGAGAGTAGTGGGTGACGCAATGTATTGTTAAGTTTTGGATAAACTAGATACAATTTCTCTTCATGGAAGGCATGAATATAACATTATACTGAATCCCTTCTATTTCTAACATCCATGCCTGTCTATCTACTTCACAAAACAGACTTCAATGACAAAGAAAATTATAGTAACAATATTAGAAAAGAAAGCGATATCAATACTAGGCTTTTTAAAATATATTCAATGAAAGCAGAAGAAAAAGCATTAACGTATTTAAAATAATGATAACGAACGGTTTCAGTAATTCACAAATTCAATGCCCAATATATAATCATTTCCAGGAATGCAACATAAAGATGAAAAGGAAAGGCAGTCCTACCAGTATTTGAAACATGAACCGAAACTATAGTGAAACATTTAGGGTGACAAACGACTCCAAAGGCCAGTAACATTTAACAAAAATACATATGTATATATAAAAGTCAATCGTATATTTCAAGAATACCGTATCACAATGTTAGGTTCGTTTATAATTGAATAACAAAAATAAATACCTTTGGCAATCAATGAGTTAGACAGGATATCATAATAAATGTTTTCCTATACCGAAACGGCATGGTTTTGATCAAACCAACAATTCTAAGTCGTTACATTTAATTGGCTGAGAGTAATTTTTTCTGACTAATCACGTCTCACTTTACACTGCAAGTCGGTAGTGTTTTCGGAATACTTTTCATTAAGTTTGGAACCATGTCAACTCCTTTGACATTTGCAGGAAAGTTGAACGTGCGTCCTCCGGAGAAAGGCAGCTTCCCTTTAGATCATGAAGGTAGTGTATCTCAGGTCGATTAGTTATCTTGATTACTTTTACTTTAGTCAGTAATCCTCACCCGTGTACTAAATGTAAACATTAACAAACTCACTAACATTAATAAAAATTATCCTTACAATAAATAGGAAATAAAATTAAAGGTGAACATTTCATTGCCGTGTGGTGAATTTGAGACTGACATTTTTCATGTAGGGCCCTTCTAATCTCTACTTCTCAGGACTCGCCAACTTTATGTGTATATTTCTTACAAGGCAATTTATTTGACACCGTGTATATAATCAAATGAGTTTATAACTGATTTCATACAAAGCTAGCCTACCAAGAAAAGTTCACAAATTACCAGATCATCAACAATGTGGAATTGGTGCTAAGAAATGTCTTCAGATGGCGACACTACTTACCCATCTAAAAACATTTCAGGTACAAGCACATTAATAACAAAATGAAAGCCGAATGGCTCGTGTCCTTGAGAACGAAGATTCAAAGAAAAGGAAAAAAATGTATTCATACACCCCCTCGTCACCGCATCCCGCTGTCTAAAAGTGAAAATGAACAGCTTCTGTGTTTGTGTGTGCTCGTGCGAATGAACAGAGAAGAGGGGAAGTACAAAAGGAAGTCTTGCCACACGATATTCAATAATGTTTCTCTTCTTTATTCAGAAAGAATAAAAACTTCATGGGACTTCGTTCATGTGTACCCCCCCCCCAAAAAAAAAACCTTTATATATTCGGAATCTACATGATATAATAAATATTCGTAGAAAATTTCATAAAAAAATATCCATTTTTCTGAAAGTTATGATCATCCAAAGTCGGTGGGGCAGAGATCTGTAGTTATGCCTGGATTTTAAGTGCATAGTGCCCACAAAATTGACCACAATCGCTCCAGAGAAGGAAAGATAAGTTTTTTTGTAAAACAGATACCCCAGATCATTTCCAAGGGCACCGTGAAAAGAAATCTGAAAAATCTCCGTCAAAACGGAGAAATTCCGACTTGTTGGTGCTTCCTAACTCCGAAGTCAGTTTATATATGCATGTGTTTGTGTTTGACACCCTGTCACCGCTTATAACCGCTGTTGCTGTACATTATTTACAATGGAGAGATAGGTGACCTCATCGTGTTTGTTATCACAACGTTTCGGCTAATGTACTCTCCAGCCTTCGTCATGTGTTCTGGTGGAATTTCGAACCCAACCCTTTATTTGACTGATGTTGCGGTGTTCACATCTCCATAACGTAGCGGTTCGGCAAAAAAACAAAAAACAAACAAACAATAGAATAAGTACGAGGCTTCAAAAATAAGTGGTCGTTTCGTTCGACTAAAGCTCTTCAAGGCGGTGCTCCAGCGTGGCCGCATTCGGCAAGACTTCCGCCCGTCCCCACCAAAAAAAAACCCGTTAAAAGAATTTTTTTTCTTTATTCGTCACCCCACCCCCTTTTCGGCTACGGGGGAATACGAATCTGCAAAAAAATTGGCAAAAATCGACATCCCCCCCCCCCCCCGCCATTTCCTTCATTTTTAACTTCTTTCAGAGTTTTTTTTTTTCAAAATATGCTGAAAAATACGGAGATTATGATTCTGAGAAAAAAAATTACAGAAACCATTATAAAATTTTTTTTTTAAGAATTTTCTTTTTTTCTAAATATGTGGAAAAATATTGACATCATGATTCTCTTTTACTTGTTTCAGTCTTTTTGACTGTGGCCATGCTGGAGCACCGCCTTTAGTCGAGCAAATCGACCCCAGGACTTATTCTTTAGAAGCCTAGTACTTATTCTATCGGTCTCTATTGCCGAACCGCTAAGTTACAGGGACATAAACACACCAGCATCGGTTGTCAAGCGATGTTGGGGGGGACAAACACAGACACACAAACACATACACACATACATATATATATATATATATACATATATACGACGGGTTTCTTTCTGTTTCCGTCTACCAAATCCACTCACAAGGCTTTGGTCGGCCCGAGGCTATAGTAGAAGACACTTGCCCAAGATGCCACGCAGTGGGACTGAACCCGAGACCATGTGGTTGGTAAGCAAGCTACTTACCACACAGCCACTCCTATGCCTTGATTTTTTTTTCTGTTGGTTTTTATTTTTTACTACTGACTTTTCTTATTGAGTTGGACTTGTCATTGTGTTGTAGCAGATTCAGAAATTCCAAGTGGCAATGTAATGTTTATCTCATGAAGGTACAAAAATTTCAAAACATTTCTGTACTTACGGTTAGGGTTTTAGGGTTAGTGTTGGGAAAAAAAGTCAAAATTGAAAGAAGTTGGTGGGGAAAAAATTTCACAATGCTGATTTTTGGCAATTTTCCGGTTGGCAAAAAAAATTACAAAAATAAACAAATTTGGGAGAAAATGGGGTGGGGACAGATGGAAGTCTTTCTCCATGAAATTCTCTACAAATATAACTCCGTCTATGTAGATTCCAAAGACATAGGAATTTGGGGGTGTTTCTGAACAAGTCCATATTTGCAGAGAATTTCATTAAAAAATTTCCATTTTCTTGAAAGTTAAGATGAATTGGACTCTGGTGAATTTTCTGAAATTCCCCACCTCCACCACCAAAATTAGGCCGTATCCTAATATTCCATGTACTTTATGCACTTTAGAAATAATTCTTGATGGACAAGGGGCTTTCACAGTCTTCATATTCTTAACTGTTGCCAAGAAGAATGGTTGAACCCTTACTTATGTTCACATTAGGACAACTCTCTCACATTTAGTAGCCTTTCATATTTGCAAGCCGTTCATTTTCACTTTTAGATAGCGGGATGGGGTATCGAGGGGGTGTATGAATCAATTTTGGAGTTTCCTCGTAGAAAATTTGAAATTAATTATTTTCTTTTTTCCATATTCTGAATCTCTATATTTTTCCATGTAGATTGAAAAAAAAGTTGAAATTTTAAAATGTGGGGCGGGGAGAGGGAATTGAAAATTTTGAAAATATGGTTTTTGACATATTCAGAATTTCCGTCATTGAAAACAGGAATCCGCTGGAAAAATTAAAAAAAAAAAAGGTCAATTTCTTTTGTGCCGGTGTACTTGTAAACATTAACCAAAAAATCTTTTAAAACAGTAACATACAACAAAACACTGACCAAAGGCAGTAAATAACTAACCTCTATTCCGATAGTGTGAGCACCTGGTCTATGACTATATACCTCTCACACAGCCACCTTGTTACTAGATAGTTAAACTGGGTTGTGCACTGAAGGGTCACAATAAACTTAGTGTAGCCCTATTCCTATAAGGCATCCGAGAAGCCAAAAAACAATTCGGTTATGAAACAATACCTATATATATAAATAAATATATATATAAACTAGCAGTATAACCCGACCTTGTCCGGGTGTGACTTATTATGCCATCTACGATAAGTCTTGCTAGCTGAAAATCAACTAAAAAAGAAAGCCTTACAACGAAAAAACCCTTATGATGTAAATATGTTCATAATTCAAAAGACGATGAAATTAATAGGGAAAGTCTGAAGGCTGTTTTGCGTAAAATTATTAAGCATATGTAAATTTCATCCGTGTAATTGGCTATAGAAATGCTTGTGCAAAACAACTTTTTGCGCCACCCTGATTATACATAGCAGAGTAATCCCTTTTAGCAGGAGCTAGGACGGCAATTTCTGATGAAGCAATTGCTGGCGATCTGTTGCTACAAATTTTTGCCAGAATTCTATCAGATTGGGCAGAAGATGATGCACCATTTTGCATTATGTTCAAAATAGCTTCTGGAATGTGGTGCATTACTGCAGTCTGTTGCTGTCATTTTAAACCGGTTGCTGTCTTTCCCCAGCAAACTCTCTTCTTTGGAGGCATAATCTATGTATATATTAAACAGAACAACAAAAGTTATAATAGATGGCAGTGTCGGTACTTTTCACATATCTGTAATTTTTCAGATTAACACCATGCGGGTGTTAATCTGAAAAATTACCCAACCCTAACACTAACCCTAAACCCGAACCCTAACCCTAAAAACTGTAACCGTAACATTAATCCTAAACCCTAACCCTGACCCTAACACCCTAGTGAAAATCTTGGTAAATTTACAAAACATTGACGAACATGAGTTATATTTTACTGAATGATTGTGTACTTGCACGTGTATGCTTTTGAGAGAGCAAGAGAGGAAGAGGTAGAGAGGGGGAGAGAAAGGAATAGGGGTAGTTAAAAGTTTTCTTATGACTGCTTCTCTTCACTGCCTATTACTTCATTAGAAATCTAAGGATGCACATAAGCACATAATAGAGAAAAATGAAACAAATATGGACGACTTGCTCCGAAACACCACCGAGTGGGGAACACTTCTCAAAAATAACCTGCAGTTGTTTCCTTCAAAATTCCTACATGCTTGAAATGTACATACATCAAGGTACATTTGTACAAAATTTCATGAACAAATATTCATTTTCCTGGAAGTTAAGAGGAATTTAAGTGGAATTTCCGAATATTGTACCCCACCCCCTTCCAAAACACTTTCACCGAAAATTTTTGTATATTTGGAATCTACATAATAAATAATATATGCATAGAAAATTTCATTAAAAAATATTCATTTTTATGAAAGTTATGACCTTCCAAAGTTGGGGGATACAACTCTGTAGTTATGCCATCAATGTTTTGTAAATATACCACGATGTGAATGATTGTTTACTTGCACGTGTATACGTTTGAGAGAGCGAGAGAGGAAGAGGGGGAGAAATGAATAGAGATTGAGAGCAATGTGTATGTTTTTGTCACAGGTCATGTATGTGTGGTTGTGTGTGTTTTTACGTATCTATGTTATGAAAAATAGGTAAAGAATACTGAGATGAAAGTTTAATCTATGACGTTGTATGTATCACTTTCTCTCCCTCTCTCTCTTTTACTTTTACTCTCTATATTTTTATGTTGAGCGCGTGTGTAAGAATGGTGTTCCAGGTAGCAGGGATGAAATATAAAAGTTGCTAGAAACAACAGCCAAATCTCCCTTAAATCACACAAAGTAAACGGAATTTTAAAAATCTAATTACTGCACTGGAAAGTTCAGATCGAGAAAATTCCATTGATGTAAAAATTTTTACGAAAAAGTGGAAAATGTGGATTTCTATAAACATTCAAAAAGGCTTCACACAAACACACAATTTCAGATTTATATATTAAGATAAATAAATATATATATATATATATATATATATATATATATATATATAGATAGATATATATGAGAGACAGAGAGAGGATGGGAGGGTGTAAGGTCATATTTGAAAGAAAAAGTCAACATGAAATATGCTAACTATATACATTCTACATGTCAATGACTTGTCGAATATGAATAAAGAAAATTTAATAGTTATTTTTGTCTTCTTCAATCTTGTTATATATAGAGACATGTTGTGTGTGCATGCTTAAATGATCTGGGGTTACATAACATGATGAAATGGAAATAAAGAATAAAAAAAGTTAAATATTAAAATACAAATAAATGTCCGAAGTTTTGCTATGAGAATTGTAACCCAAAAAGGGACATCAATGAAAATCTATCGAACAATAGTTAGACTCTTTTGAGCAGCGTTCCACAACCTGGACTGCTTTTCATGCAAGATAATTTTCCTATTGACTAGATCACGTGCATAACAAAACGAAATAAAGTGCATAATATATGATACAACTATTACATATGTAATGCAAAAACACCCAGTAGAATGTGTTAGCCAATAAAATAGAAATTAATTTTAAGATTTCTATGTGGCCTTGTGGTTGGGGACTCTTGCCCTAAACCAGTATTTCTCAACTAATTTTTACCTATGGACCCCTTTGATTCCTATGTCACTTGGATGGATTCCCATAGCCATTCATCATCATCATCAAGTGTTTTGAATTTGGGTTTTGTCCCTGTTAACATGATCTATGTCATAGCAATGTTTCATGCTATTATCTTTCTTAAGGTGAGGTGTAGAAATGGTTTAAATGTCAAAATTTATGTCATTTTATGATATAATTAGAAATAAAATTCTGGCCGTGACCATCCTATATTTTTCCTGGCATCTAGAACAATGACATCGAATATATATTTATTTTTAGGTGGTAGGATGTGATTTTCAGAAGATTTGGCTGCTATTTAAATATTATTATTATTAAACAATATTATCACCCTAACACCTGTATTTAGTATTATTTTTATTATTGTGTACCTGGCATTCCTGTTTTATTCATCTCTCACTCCATCCTTCCCTGCTTTTGTAACCTTTTACCCCACCTTTTATTTCCCTATCCCCTAATTCCTCACCACTCTCCTCTCTACTGCATTATTCAGCTGCTGTAATGAAATTAGAACTTGTCACCACAAATCATTTCGTATCACCATGTATGCATTACCAGTCACCACTCTTTCTCTGACTCCCAATCAACATCTGTCCATAATTCTTTGTGTCTTGATTCTCAGGCAAGTGGGTACTTTAGTTTTACAAGGCATCCTCACTACTGATGGTGTCACAAAAAATAGCACCCAGTATGCTCTGTAAAGTGGTTGATATTAGGATGGACATCCAGTTATAGAAAGCATGCTGAAGCAGATATTGGAGCATGATGCAGTCTTTAAACCTGTTGGATCCTGTTTCAGCAGCCTATGTATGTCAGTATTTAAAGCTTGTATCTGTTTTTAAGCAAAGCAATATTATCCCCTAGTCAGATATGTTTTCATTGAAAGTTGCAAACAAATGAGTGTACAGTATCATACAGTCAACATGTACAATATCAAGACAAGGAGAGAGAGAGAGAGAGAGAGAGAGAGACACACACACACACACACACACACACACACACACACACATTCTAAGATATTTCAAATTCTTTTTGTGAACTTCAATAATCATTCAGTTTGGTTGGAGAGATGGCTACTGACCATGACATAACTTTTTTTTAGGTGCAGTTCAGCTGATCTTTTCATTATGAAAAATCTGAAAGATACCATACCAATAGTTGTCTAATCTGAATGTGCAACAAGATGGAGTTGTAGAACAGATTGTGAAACTAGTTCATGAATATCATTTTGATATCATAGGGGGAACTTTGCAAAACATGACTGATGATCAAAAGCAAACTGCTAATATAAAAGGAGGAATAAAATTTTGACTTTCCAGTTCTTGTTTTGCTTGGATTGCCATATAAAAGTAAGAAAAGTATGTAAAAATAACATGAAATATGTGCAATCAAGGAATGGTAATTAGAAAGATTTCTTCCCAATGAATATTTACACATTTTTGTTGTATTGTTTTATTTTTAAATATATTAATAATTGTTTTATGTATATTTTAAATTTACACACACAAATCTATGTATATATATTATGTACACATTATATATATAACTGTTTTTGTTTGTCATAAGATTATTTCAAGTGTAGGAATAGAAATCATATGGATAGGAAGGGGGCATTAACCTAACACGTATTTCTACCAGTTAATTCACTTGTTACTTTTTTCTTCAAGCAACTGCAACTAAGATGTATTTCACCATACTGCACCAGGAATCTCTGCCCTCCTTTAGTTTTGGTAGATCCTGAGAGCAGTAGCTAGCAAAGGCTACTCTGTTACTCTGTCGCATTTTCAGAAAGCCATACAAATTCCTAATTTTTTAATATTTTTTTTTAATATAGCAATGTTTGTACAACTTCCAGAAATGGAAAGTCACACATACTTTTTCTGAAATGTATGTGTGTGTGTGTGTGTATATATATATATATATATATATATATATATATATAAACTTGGAAATGGATGCGTGGCATTCAATCATATAATATAGATAATATATAAATATATATGCATACATATATACATATATGTACATACATATATATGTATATACACATGCATATATGGGCACAGGACACCACAGAACGTAAACAACATGAAATATGAAAATATGGAACACAAACTTTTTTTTTGCGAACAACGAAAGAACAAACAGAAAACAAGACAAGCAACATTAAAAAAATGACCCTTCATCAGTTGTCAGCTGTTTTTCTACTTTATATTTTGAGCAATTAACGACAAGATATGTTTTTGACTAAACAGTTGCTCCCACAAAGCAAATTAAATAAAAATTGGGATTTTGCGGAGGGTCAAAGTTGGTAACACAAACAGGACAGTGAAAACAAACAGGAAGGGCTGCTAAGCCTGAACAAGTTGGTAAGATATAACAGCAACAGGTAAACATATATTCAACATGCGACGGTGTTGGAATGTATGGCCAAAGGGTAGTGATACCTTAGACTTTACAAAAAAGAATGTTGAAAGGATGAAATCACTTGTGTGCAATTATGTGTATTGGCCGAAGATGGACAAGGAAGTTGAAAACGTAGTAAAAGGCTGCAGAAGATGTGCTCTGACAGCGAAATTGCCTACTTAAAAATGAGAGACTTGGCCAGAAGTAAAAAGTCCATGGTCAAGCCTACATATTGATTTTGCGGGTCCGTTAAATGGTTATTACTACTTAGTAATAGTTGATAGTTTTACAAAATGGCCAGAAATTGTTAAGTGCAAAAGACCAACCTCTGAAACGGTAATAAATTTTTGCACAAATTATTCACAAGATTTGGCATCTCAGACATGATTGTATCTAATAATGGAATGCAATTTGTGTCCAGTGAATTTAGAAAATTCTGTGAAATGTTCACAGTAGAACATAAAACGATAGCACCTTACCATCCCAGACCAAATGGACAGGCAGAGCATTTTGTGCAGCAATTCCTAAGGGTATACAGGGTGACACCAAACCCCAATACACCAGCAGGAAGCTCACCAGCAGAACTGTTACCTGATGAGGAAAGAAAAATTACCAGGAAAGACAATCCAAAATTTTTCACAATTGGTGATAAGGTGTACATGAGGGTACATAAGGTCATATAAAAACAGAAAACAGTACTGGAAAGAAGGCAAAATTACAAAGTACATAGGAAAAATGATGTACGGAATTAAAAGTAGAAAAGGTATTGAAAAAAGACACAGAAACTAATTGAAGAAATCATCATCATCATCATCATCGTTTAACGTCCGCTTTCCATGCTAGCATGGGTTGGACGACTTGACTGAGGACTAGTGAAACCGGATGGCAACACCAGGCTCCAATCTAAATTTGGCAGAGTTTCTACAGCTGGATGCCCTTCCTAAAAATGATTCATAGAAAATAAACCAGACAGATTACAAGAATTTATGAATGGCTGTATGACACATTCCAGGTACCAACACCATTACAAGTGGTTGAACCCATGCGTACAAGTGGAAGACAAAGGAAGAACATACAGTTCCTACAAATAGACGCCAAAAACAAAAATATTAAGTTGGAAAAAATAAACTGCTTAATTGGGAGGAGGAGGAGGAGGAGGGAATAAAGTAAAATAGAATTATTTGCTTCCTAAAGAAAAAAAATAAACTAAAAGGGATGTTGCAGTGAAAATGGTACTCCCCCTCCCACATGACAAAGTGGTATGATCCAGCCTTAATAAAGTCAGGCAGTCAGTCATTGTAAGAGGGTCAGTAGTAGTAGAGTCATTGTAGGAGTTCTCAGTTGGGGTCAGTGTCAGTTATGTGGAGTTCAAGTTACTGTCAAGGTAGATGTTTCAACTCATTGTCTTGCAGAGCTATCAGTGATAACATGATAGACAAGTCAAAGATAATAAGATGTGGAATACTGCCACAACATAATAGTGGCAACAATAACATATGAGTGGACAAGGATCTACATTATAACACTTGACTTATTTTTTGACATTGACAAATGTTAAGCTTTGTCTTACCCAAGTAAAGTGTTTGTGAATAGTAACATTTTACTTTTGAAAACTTGAAAAAAGCAAAACCAGCTCACAGTCACAAAGCATGCAAAAAATATGCTTGTCATCAACAGGCCATAAAGCAGTGATAAGTCTATTGAGTAAATGCAAAATGCAACTAAATCGGTCAACTAAACACTGTATACAAGCAGTAAGTTGCATAGGACAGTGTATTTGAGCATTATTATTGAAACTATTGTTCACTGCCCAACAAACCATAGTTCAACAATTACTTGTAACCCAGGTGAAGTTTCAAATGTTAACTGTAGTAACTTTCTGGAACATCTGCATCTTTGATCTAAAGGTATTCCTTGGTTAAGTAAAAACTGAGATGTCAGGTGCACATATGTAGTCATCATTGTCATGTATTGTATGCCTGTAGTGCATTGACAACACTACAACCAAAGTCTTCTTGATTAAGCACTAGTTCTCTAGCTGCCTTACTACTCTTGTCCAACCAACTCTTGATATTGTCCATCTATTGCATTCTTTGCCTGCCTCTTCATCTTTTGCCCTCTACTCTTCCTTCCATCATAATATTTTCTAAACTTCTGCGTTTTTGAATATAGTCATAATAGATGAGCTTTTGTTTTCTTTACAATGTTTGGGAATTGTTGTCTTTCACCTAATTGTAATACCCATTCATTTGTCCAATGATCCTTGTAAGAGATTCTCCTGTACACCCATGTTTCAAATTCATTATGTTCTCATCAAATTTGTTCAGAGTCTATGCTTTACAACTATAAATGCCTATTGTTAGTGGACCAATTCTATTCATTAAGTTTAAAATGGAAGTTGTGATATCTGGCAAGAAGACTTTCATCAGATTTTATGCAGTGCCTTCTACTAAAGGATGTGTTCTCAATACGTTGACCAAAAGAAGCTGAAGTTGATACTTGATAAAATTGTTTTAATAATGCAGTATATATGAGCAGTGTTCATAGAAGTTACAAGGTTAAAGCATTCTCCAGTTGTCATGTATGTCCATTATTATAGGCACCTCACTTCCTAAATTTTACTGTTCAAGATACAATGACAAATACTGAGCCATTCCTTGATGACATAAGAACTACTGTGAACCTCTACAGTTTATTGGAACCAAATATCATGTGCTCTGTGTATTACAGTTGATGGAGAAAATGTTTCAAAATGTAACTGGGTTGTTTTGTAGATATAGGGAATTAAAAGTTATGAGAGTGTAATTAACTCATAGTATAAAGATATTGCTTGGCTTGACTTCTATGATTAAGACCCTAAAACCTATATGAATAGCAGTAAAAATCATTTGGGATTTTGGTACTTTACTTAAATTAGTTGTACTGAAAATAATACTTTCAAACACAATCGACCTCAGCAAATACCTCTTGAGAAAAACTGCAAATGTTATAACAGCTACAGCAACCAATAACAATACTCTTAATGACTGCTGAAATCAGAGACATTTAAGTGTTTGAAAATATCCTGAAGAGTTAGATGAAATTTCAAAGAAATCATTCAAGGAATCCATTGTTTTTATCTTTGTAAAATTTCAAGCAAATCAACCCATCTTAACCCTCTCCTGCTTAACCAAAGAGTCTTATCTATAATATAAATTGGACATGGGCGATTGTTGTATTCTTTTTTGTCTTGAGGTTCACAGCCAAACGGCTGGGTGGATTCACATGAAAAATGGCATACATGTGGCGACGGGTGCATAGATTGGAATGCAGTTTGTATTTCTTTCCTAGCCCCCATAGTTACCGAGAAAATTAATTAAAACTTTTTCTAATGGAATTCCCTTGTTTGTTCCACCATTAAAACAACCAGTTGCTCACACAGCAGGCGTATACCATTTTGCTAGCAACAGAGGTCCAATACAATAGCTCTCAGAAACAGACTACGTTCAAATTCGTTCTTCACAACTCCTGAAGCTGTTTTCTGACAAGAAGTGGGGAGTCAGGAAATCTTCATACAGCTGGAGGCTCCAATCGAAACAGGAGACCCAAAATGATAAGGTTGAGAAATGCTGTTATAGATTATGCCTAACCGAAAATGATCACAGCCACATCATCCAAACAGACCGGGTGAAACCGAGCTTAGCTGCTAGCAGACCTATAATTCCAAGTAATAGGTTTGAGTATCATAACAGGAACTAGCTGTTGTAAAGAACAATAGCTTTATCGATGCCATTTATTGATTTACTCTAGTGGTAATGAACCTTAATTATATTTCTGCATAGATGAACTAATTTCTCTCCTTTAACTACAACAATGTTCTCTGTTCTTCTGAACTAACTAGAAGCATATGCTCCTCTCAAGCCTTCTTAACACATCTGTCTTGTCATCTTCCTACACTCTAATGTGTATTACCTCCCAAATCTTGAACAAAACCCTTCAAGCCAAGTTTTTCTCTCCAGAACTGTAACCTTCTGGAATCTCCACCCACCTTCATCTGTGTTTTTCCTGTAGATATTAATCTACAAATATTCAAACTAAACATCAATTGCATCAATATTATACCTAAGAGAGTCTAAAAACATCATTTGTACTGCTATCATTCATGTCCACCTATGTCCACAACTATTTCACTTTACTTATATTGGTAAATACCTTTTCACTTTAAATCTATAGCCTGTTGCTTGTTTCAGGGTTTTATAGGAAGGACATTATTTTTCATCCCCTTGAGACTGATTATATAATACTATATTTAACCAAATGTTCTCTCAATCCAAAATATAGTTTTTCCTCAATTTCACAGGATTGACAGTGCCTTTCAACTCCTCAAGGTCAATGACAAACTATTAGTTGTTGTTTAATGTTTGGTCAATCCTGGTTCAACAGTCCTAAGATTCGAAGTGTTTTAGTCATGACTATCTCTTCTATTTCTTATTTTTCCCTTATAGTGTATTGAGGATTACATTATCCAATGTAATTGTTGAAATGTCAGTGTGATTTGAAAGAAATTTGGTTGCTATTTCTAGCTGAGAGCAACCACATAATGGCCCATCCATTGGCTCATTGGTTGTAACAGATATTTGAATAAGGTATTTAGGAACCAATGAATTGAAAGGATCTATTCCAGTTACTGCTGAGCATGGATCCAGTCAATCCTAAAAGATAGATGAGAGCCTGTATGAAAAATATGAGTTTGTCATCATCTGCACACAATATCTACTAGTAATATATGGGGTTTATTCAGTCAACTATATACTATTCCTTTGCAAATTGACTTTGTCTCTCAGTTAAAGAACATGTTTAATAAATAAATATACATTAAGAAAAGTTTAAAATATGCCACACTTACATTTTTACCTGATTCATTAAACCTGGAATTTGTTATTTCAATTTCAGGTCAATGTAAGATGTTCATGATCAAATATATGAAATGTCTGAATACAAACAATAATGAAAATACAAAATGTCGCCAAGAGTCCAAAGATTATTTAGAATGTCGGATGGAGAAGTGAGTTTAATTGTTTTTTGGCATAGCAAAACCAACCAGAAGTATTAGTTGATGTATGCTAAAACACTGCATTCAAGATTATCATTTGTTATAATTTAACTCTTGTATTATTGAGAGAGAAAAAACAAGTTGATAATTCTGAATGCAGCATTTCATATTCATATCAACTGAAGTTTCCTTCACTGCTTTGATTTACTCTCTTATTTTGTCTTTGGTTATTGTTTCATATTTTTCTTTGATTGAATGAAAACATTTGTAGTGTGTTACAGCCTAATATCTTTCAGAGAACAGTAATTAATATAACAAAAGAATATAAATTTGAATATATCAAATGAGCTAGATAGTTGATGTCATCAAGTAGAACATTACAAAATATTAAGACTTTGTAAGAGTAAGTAATATTTATGCTTTGGCTGTTTAAAAATCCATGTTTTTTTTCTGGCTACCTTTTTTACTTCTATCTTTTAGTCTTAATTCTTTCCTTTTTTTTTAGTTCACTTCATTTTTCATTCCTTCTTTTGTTTTGTTCTTTTGTTGTTTTCTATTTCTTGTTTGGAGAAATCTTGCATGTCCTTTTCCCACTACTCCTATTCAAAGTAAGTCATAATGCTCAGTGTAAAAATACATAGTTGTGTACTGTGTATTAATAACACCTTGCCTTTTTTGGGAAAGTTATGATATTATCAAAGCTCTAAAAATACATAATAATAATAATAATAATAATAATAATAATAATAATAATAATAATAACAATCCTTTCTACTAAAGGCATGAAATGTTGTGGGTGAGGACTAGTTAATTACATTGACCCCAATGTTTCTCTGGTACTTAATTTATCAACCCTCAAAGGATGAAAGGTAAAGCTGACCTTGGTGGAGTTTGAACTCAGAACACGAAGACAGATGAAATACTGCCAAACATTTTGCCCAGTGTGCTAATGATTCTGCCAGCTCAGTGCCTTAATAATTTATAATGATAATGATGATAATAATAATAATAATAATAATAATAATAATAATAATAATAATAATAATAATAATAATAATAATTATATATATATATATATATATATATATATATATATATTGTTGTATTGTAGGGTGGCCATTTTTTTTCCTGTCAAATAAACACATGCACTGTATTGTTGTTCTTCACTCATTTATTACTGTTCTTATTCTAACTCATGCCCATTGCCCAGAAATCTTTCCTTACTCATCTGTGACCTCTTCAGCGAAACTTTCCATCTTCATGTGTACTCTTGCTCCACTTATTTCATTCTGTTCTTCTATGATGTGTATCCTTATATGTGCATGCATTTGCGTCTGTGTTTATGTGTATATGTGTGTTATTGGTTTTAGTAGCACTGTGACCCTCCCCTCAGTCCCACCCCTCTCCTCCCCCATTGTCGTTACTGCTGCCCTTGGGCCGAGCATTTGGTACTGTTCCTATATTTCTTTGTGTTTGTGTGTTTGTCCATGCTACTGCTATCGTGGTAGGTGTTGTTGTTGTTGCCGTTATTTTACTATTGTCGTTGTAGTCGTGTTGTTAATACTGTTGTGACCGTCTGTGAAGTTACTGTATGTGTGTTTGTGTGTGTATATGGGTTCACTCGCTGTGTTGTTTTTATCTGTGTCCTTTATACAGTTTTTAATTTTTTTTTTTAATCTCTATTACTTATATTTATCATAGAATATGCATAGTTGTCTATTGTGTGTGTATTGCACTGTTTGTATCTGGTGTTTTTTCCTTCGGTCTTTAGTCGTTATGCTGTGTGGTTTGGTGGTGGATGTTATTGTTCCATTCATGTTTTCTGTTAAGACTCGGTCTATCTATTCTATGTGTGTGGCCTCTGTGATCTGTCTAAGTGTCGTGTCAGTTCTATGTGTAGATAATACTGTAACCTCTATGCTTTTAACTGAGCCTCTATGTTCTTCTTGAGCATGTTGGTAGAACACTGACGAGCCTTTCTCTTTTTTGAGCTCCCACCGGTGTTCACCTATACGCTCCCCTATGCTGCACACTCTCTCCAATGTAAGTAGTTGTCATGTTTCTGCACCATCCCTCAGTACATCGTAAGCTATACACTATATTCCTAACCTTACAGTTAAGCTGTAGGTTCATCCTACATACAATACAATTGTTCTCTGTACATGGGGACCTATCAAAGGGATAAGTTCTACAGATCAGGGATTTTATAGGAACATCGGGACTTTCTATTACTTTAATCCATAGATTGGTCTTATCTAATGTTTATCTAAAAAGGAATACTAGTTCGCTGCATACCATGAGTTGGCTTTATTTATCTTTTTTCTGGTCCTTTCTGTGCTGTTCCAGGATTTACTCCTGTATAGTGGGAAAATCCCCTCTGCATCACTCTCTATGATGGCTCTGTACTTAGTCCTGGCTCCTTTGTACACTCTGATTCTGTCTCTTTGGTTGTAGCCAAAGGCTCATCAGTGCTCTACCAACATGCTCAAGCAGAACATAGAGGCTCAGTTAAAAGCATAGAGGTTAAGGTATTATCTACACATAGAACTGACATGACAATTAGACAGATCACAGAGGCTACAGACATAGCAATAGACAGACTGAGCCTCAACAGAAAACACGAATGGAACAGTAACACCCACCACCACACCACACAACATGATGATTAAAGACAAGAAAAAAACATACAAAAGACAAATATGTACATACCTATGATAAATATAAGAAATAGAGATAAAAAAATATTAAAAACTGTATAAAGGGCGCAGATAAAAATAACATAGGGAGCGAACCCATATACACACACAGTAACTTCACAGATGGCTGCAACAGTATCAACAACACGACTACAACAGCAACAGTGGTAACAATAATGGCAGTAACAACAACAACAACACCTACTATGATGGCAGCAGCATGGACAAACACATAAACACAGAGAAATGCAGGAATGGTACCAAATGCTGGGCTGATGGGCAGCAGCAGCGACAACGGGGGAGGGGCTGGGGCTGAGGGGAGGGTTATAGTGCTATTAAGAACAATGACACATACACACACTCAAACACAGACGTAAATGCATGCACATATAAGGATACACATCCTAGAAGAACAGAATGAAATAAGTGGAGCAAGAGCACACACGGCGGAAAGTTTCTCTAAAGAGGTCACAGATGTGTGAGGAAAGATTTCCGGACAGTGGACATGAGTTAGAATAAGGACAGTAATAAACGAGTGAAGAATGAATATAAAGTGCATGTGTTTATTTGGCAAAAAAAAAAAAAGATCATCCTGAAATACAACAATATCTGTTTCAACACACAATTTCACATCAGGAATCTTGCAACACAAATTCGTAAACACACACACACACACACACACACATATATATATATATAAATTGTTTATATCCAGTTAAAAGAAGTAAAAGAAAATGGAGATAAGGAAGTTCACAATTATTCATTATTAACAAATTGGTCATCTTCACTTCTTTCAGTCGTTTCAATTACTACTCAATAATTTAATTAGAAATTTGTACATTAAATTTGCATTTATGTGACATGAGCATAATTTCATCAGAGAAAAGAAGATGTACCTTGGGATGTTATATGTGGATCTACCAATTCATTTCAGCAGACTCTGCTGAAATATGTGAACCTATCAATTCATGTTGAAAGGAATTGATAGGTCCACATATAATATCACGCTGAAATGAATTGATAGGTCCACATATAACATCACGCTGAAATTAATTGATAGGTCCACATATAATATCCCAAAGTACATCTTTTTTTCTCTGATGAAATTATGCTCATGTCACATAAATGCAAATTTAATGTACAAATTTGTAATTAGATTATGGTGTATTAATTGAAACAGCTGTAAGAAGCGAAGATGACCAATTTCTTAATAAAATAATTGTGAACTTTCTTATCTCCATTTTCTTTTCTTCTTTTAACTGGATATAAACTATATGCTTAATATACACCTATTGTTTTAAGGGAATTACATTCCCTAACAATACTAGGTATTGAACCAGTATTTCCTTGGATGCAACCATCCTTTCATGAGGTTAACATATCCTCCAAATAAATTTATATATACACATTTATATATATATATATATATATATATATATATATATATATATATATATATATATATATATATATATAGAGAGAGAGAGAGAGAGAGAGAGAGAGAGAGAGAGAGAGAGAGAGAGCGAGAGAGAGAGAGAGAGAAAAGATAAACACACACTGAATTATATATAATCTACTACAAATATGATTTGCTCTGGTTCTCAATATTTACCAAGATGAAGGAGTGTTTTTCTTTTCATAGTAACAATGACACTGATTTAGGAAGTAAAATAAGCTTTTATTTCCTTTAACTGTTATGTTCTACTGTGTTTATTTTTAAGCTATAGGAACATCTGAATGGTATAAAATAACTGAAATTACATTTAATTAAAACTCTTGAGTCACAAATATTTCCCCCAGAGAAATATCATACACTCCCGGATATTTTATATTTAAACAAGGTTATTGTTTTTTTTTCTTTCAGAAAATCATCAAATTTCCTATCTAGATATTTTACTGCAAGTAGCTGTAGTAATTGTAATAGTAGTAGTAATGATAATAGTAGTAGTAGTTGTTGTTGTTGTTGTTCTTGTTCTTCTTCTTCTTTTTCTTCCCAACGAATTGATGTAATTGACCTAACTCCTCCCACTAAATTTCAGACCGTGTGCCATGTAGAAAGAATTATTATTATCGTTTAAAATTTTGTTAGTCATGTTTACATGCAAAAACCTCACAACAACACACACACATTCTTTTAGTCCTGTGCTGTCCATAATGTTTTTCTTAATGTGAACCCTTGTGGTTAATAAAGAAATCATCATCATCATTATTATTATTATTATTATTATTATTATTATCATTAAGGCGGTGAGCTGGCAGAATCGTTAGCACGCCAGACAAAATGCCTCTAAGCATTTTGTCTTTCTTTAGGTTCTAAGTTTAAATTCTGCCAATGTCAACTTTGCCGTTCGATAAATTAAGTACCAGTGAAACACTGGGTCGATGTAATCAACTAGTCCCCTCTCCCCAAAATTTCAGATCTTGTGTCTATAGTAGAATGGATTATTATTATTATTAAGGCAGCAAGCTGGCAGAATTGTTAACATGCTAGAAAACTGCTTAACAGCATTTTGTTCATCTTCACATTCTGAGTTCAAATTCCGCTAAGGTCGACTTTACTTTTCATCCTTTCAGGGTTGATGAAAAGAGTACCAGTCAATATAGTTGACTTTCCCCCTCCCCAAAACTTGGTGGTCTTATGCCAGAATTTGAAATCATCATTATTATTATTATTATTTAAGGTGGCATGCTGGCAGAATTGTTAGTGTGCTGGATGAGATGCTTAGCAGTAAGTACCAGTTGAATACTGGGGTTGATGTAATTGGCTCATCCCCTACCCCCAAATTGCTGCCCTTGTGGCAAAATTTGAAACCATTATTATTATTATTATTATTATTATTATTATTATTATTATTATTATTATTATTATTATTAAGGCATCAAGTTGGTAGAACTGTTAGAGTATCAATAGGTCAATAAAATAAGTTCCAGTCAAGTAGTGAAGTCATTGTAATTGATTTGTTCCCTCTCCTCAAAATTATGGCAGTGAACTGGCAGAATCATTAGCACACCAGACAAAATTTTTAGTGGCATTTCACCTATCTTTATGTTCCTGAATTCAAATTTCACCGATATCAGCTTAGTGTTTCATCCTTTTGAGGTTGATGAAACTAGTACCAGTTGAACACTGGGGTTGAGTTAATTGACTTACCCTCTCCTCCAAACTTTCTAGCCTTGTGCCAAAATTTGAAGCCATTATTATTATTATTATTATTTTATGCTCAAGGCTCCAGTACATGACTGGTATTTTATTAATCTCGAAAAGATGAGGGGCAAATTTGGTCATAGCAGAATCATTAGAGCGCTGATCAAAATGCCTTGTGGTATTTCTTCTGGTTATTTAGATTCTGTCCCAGTCAAATACTGGGATTGGTACCATTGACTTCAGTATCTGACTGGTACTTTGTATTAACCCCGGAGGGATGCAAGGCGAAATTGACCCTGGCTGGATTTGAACCCAAAACAAATACTGCAAAGCATTGTTTTTCAGTACCCTAGCCATTCCACTCACTAACTGTCCCTAAAATCAGTCCAATGAGAGAAAACAAAACCTCTATAATATAGTAATGTTATAACATCTATCCTCATTTATCACAGGTGTTTGGTTAAGAATCACCCAAATGAGTGTTAAATGAGTCAGTGATAGATGACTAATAGAGAATGGAAAAAATAAGTTTTGTTCTAAGACCCCTCCCCCCATGTTGCTCCTCTAATTTACTCGAATAGTACCTCCAAACAGTTTTTAAGTATACATAATGATATTTTACGCCTGGAAAAATATTTAGAGTAAAATAAAATATCATAACAAGCAGAATCTTTGACTGATTTGCTGTCATCACAGATTAATCTATGATAAGCGTAGCATGATTCACAATTGAGTGCACCGTCTTATCCAGGATCAGTGATGAAAGAATCGGTAATAAATGAAGATAGATGTATACATTAGTATAAAACGTCATCTCTAGGCACTGGCCTTTCACTTGACTAAGCTATAACAAAAGATATAATCCAAATTGTTTAAGCAGTAAAATATTTACGCAGGAAATTTGATTTTCAGAAGAAAAAGGAAGTCTAATCAATCTATTGCTTTCAGTCTGTTAGCACTCTACAAATGATTTTATTATAAAGTATTGGTAAACTTGTTACAGAGTAGGAAAAAATATCTTGCAGTATTTGTTCTGGCTTCTTACTTTCTGAGTTCAAATCCTGCCAGGGTCAGTTTGGCTTTTCATTTTTTTTTAGGGTTGATGAAATAAAGAACCAGTCACGTTGATGGTATTGACTAACCCCTCTCCTCAAATTTGCGAGCCTTGTGCATAAATCCACGCGATAATTATTTTCAAGTCCCCCCCTCCCCATTGGTTCAGCCATGCTGATACATCATCTTCAAAGGTTCCAGTTGATCATACCAATATCAGAACATTTTTTTAATCGATGTTTTGCTTGACTGGTACAAAGGGACACAACTCAACACAAAGGGCACTGTTTTGACAAACATTATACATATATTCTTTTCTACTCTAGGCCCGAAATTTTTGAGGAGGGGGGGGGGCAGCCGATTAGATTTACCTCAGTACGCAACTGGTACTTAATTTATCGTCCCCGAAAAGATGAAAGGCAAAGTCGACCTCGGCGGAATTTGAACTCAGCACGTAAAGACAGACGAACTACCGCTAAGTATTTCGCCCAGCGTGCTAATGTTTCTGCCAGCTCGCCGCCTTGAACATTATACATATATTACCACGGCCTTCTGTAGAGTTTCCTTCTACCAAATTTCATGCACAAGTCATTCACAATCTAAGGTTAAATAGCAGAAGATACTTACATAAGGTGTCACACAGCCATGCAAGTGCCAATCAAACCATCATCTCCTTGTTATTTATTTATTTTCTTTAACAGAGGGAATGATAGATGACTTGATATTTAAGGAGTGACTATTGAGTCAGCAATCACATGATCAACGTATTTGAATGGTATTTTACTTCACTTTAGTCAAGTGTCAACTTGTTGGGAAAGGTAGTAAATTGATACAGTAGCATGACTAATAAAAATTGATAGTTTGTGTGCCACTTTCAGCATTATGTCTCTACAAAGCTCTTAACTCCTAATGGCTTGGTACAAGGATGTACTATGTGAATGTGCTGTAGATTGGTGAAAGGAATGGGAGTATTATGTAGCTGATGATAAGGCAGTGAGCTGGCAGAATCGTTACCATGCTGAGCAAAATTCTTAGTGACATTTCATCCGTCATGTTTTGAGTTCAAATTCTGCCTAAGTTGACTTTGCCTTGCATCCTTTCTAGGTTAATAAAATAAGAATCTGTTGAGTCCTGGAGTTGATGTAATCATCTTACCCACACCCCAGAATTTGCTGACCTTGTGCCAAAATTTGAAACCAGTATCATGATTCTGTAATTTTATAACGCTGCACTCAAATCTTCTCATGGACCAAATATGTGACGGAGTAATTTTTTGTAGATCATGTCTTTCAAAACTAAAAAAATCTCCAGCATATCACAATAGTAATCCTGATGACAGATAAAGAGGTAAACAAGCTTAGCTTTACATCTGGCATTATTCTGTAACTGTGGAATGAGTTTGATATGCTGTTCTCTCTCACTCATTTCTCAACTATGAAAAGAAAAAAAGTAATCGACCATCTTGCTCTTTCCTGTCCCCAGTAGTGATAGATGAGATGGAGAGAATAAGCAGCATGTGAGTAAGCTACTGGTTAGAGTGAATTATTGAGAAGATTTTTGCCAATCAACATGATGACCTTTTTTGGGTGGGGAGGTAGGGATCTAGGATGTTTGTAAATAGCAGAAGATTTGTCTCAGATCATCTATAATGTATGCTAACCAGAGCTTTGTAAAATATTTTTTTTCTCATTCTTACTAGTAATAAACAAAGAAAAATAGAAATTGAAATTTTATAATTGAAAATATTTGACAATAATGTGGTTGAGAAGTTGATTTTGATGTCATTTATTGCCTGTGACAAAGATACTAGCTCTAAAATGTTGGTGATCAGATCTATGATCAAAGTTGGTTGAGTCATGAACATCCATTCATCCTTTTCTTGTGCAATATTCAACACATCCCATCAGATAGTAGTGTGTGATTTGAAATTTGGCTGCTATTTCTAGCAGATCGAGTAATTCATACAAGCCCCTTCATTGACTTGACTACATTTACATAGATACTACACGTGGTATGGTTCACCCTTATGGAATTAAGTTCAATTTCTCCTGTACAAAGAGTCATGGAATTGGACTCGATCAAATCAAGAAGCTATTATTTCTAAGCAGTAAAATTTTTGCCTTTTTATGTAAGCCTGTTTGATAGACACAATATTTTATAATATAATTTTTATGATACAGTTCTATATTCAAGAGATGAGGAATTATGTACATTATTTACATTTGTCCTCATCTTGTTTGTTGTTAACACGTTTCTGCTGATATACCCAGGTTCAAAATTTCCCAAGACACCTGATGAAGGCTGGAGGGTATATCAGCCAAAACATTGTGTTAACAACAAACAAGATGAGGACAAATATCCGTCAAATGTAAATAATATAATTTTTATGTCATTTAATGTTATTTTACATGTTGCATTCATTTAAATTTCATACTCAAACAATGCTTTAATCTTAGAAAGGAAAAATAATTGAGTTTTTTTTCTTTGAAAATGATAATTTGTTAAGGTTTTTTAGTTTTTAATATTTTAATTTTAACTTTGATGTGTTTTCTTATGAACAAAAGATATTCCTGATTTTGTTTTATAGTATATTTCTTCATATTCTTTTCATAAAAAAGAAAAACAAAAAAAGTCTCCTAATCTTGTAAGTTTTCTCTAATGCTTAAGTGTAGCTAACTTCAAACCAACAACAGCATACTATAACCTTTAAATCCAAACTTTAATAGGTTAGCATGCTAAAATGTAGCCTGACAATTGGCCATATATAGTGAGCTTTCAATCAATATAGAAACATATTAGTCAAATTACAAATAGATGTTGGAGTTGAAATCAAAGGTTTTGTATACCAACTTCACAGTCCTGCTCCTGGTGATAATAACTCTGCAATTGATCATTGGTAGGTTCTTCTGTTATCTACTTTAATCTGTGAAAAATGGACAATAGATTTCTTTCTATGCTATGACCTTAATATTTCACATTTCCTGTAATATTTATAAAGATTCTATAATGGTATTTAAATATATATTTTATGAAAGGATTTTCAAGTTTGTTATGTCCAGGATGCAGAGGTTATAGCTAGCTAATTTAGATACATCAACTATTTGCTGATGGGATTGATGGACTAACTTTCATTACAAGATAATGTAAAATCCATCCAAGAATATTGTGCATTGACAGCTAGGACTGAATAGTAATTCAATAACATGATAGTTCATCTAGTTGTAAATAAGTCCCATGGTTATAAACTGCTCACTATTGTAAGCAGTTGGAACACTGTACCTTTAATGAGTGTTGTGTTAATAATAAATTTGCTCTGCTGAGTTTTAAATTTTCATATCAGCTTAAAGCAATGAGAACTCTCAGACCAACAACTCCTATAATTTTAGTCTGACCTTTTAGGATTTGAGTCACATAGTTTAGGGCTGTTAGCCCTTATTAAGCAGACCTATAATTAACATATTTCTGTTAAAATATGCTGCCTGTTTAAATTAATAATGAAAACAATGAAAACTTTAGTAAAATAATTTATTATTAAATTGGTGTTTGAAATATAAATTAACATGAAATTTTGATGGAAGATTTAGGTCACTTTCAACCAATAAGTTTGTATTGTGAACCAGGAGTGATCTCAAAAGGGAGACTGAGAAACATCTTTTTCCTAAGCATAGCATATCCTAGGCTATGCTTTTTTTGTTTTTATAAAGATAGAATGTTGAGCAACCTCATACAGATTTGCTGAACTTGAGTAATCATTAAAGACATATAGGTAGAAATCACCTGCTATATCATTGTTTATACATCAATATACTGTTTCAGTACCATGTTTTCTTATCTATAGATTTTGAAATTTCATGAAAACTTGTCTTATTTCTTTTACAGTAACTTAATGACTAAAGAAGATTTCTCAAAACTTGGTTTCAAAAAGAATACTTCTGAAATTTCTTCTGAGACAAAAGAATAATTATGACTGGCAAAATTTAGGCTGGGAAGCTGTTGTATATATTATAGCAAATTATTTTAAGCCAAATTAGAACAAAACTTTCTGTATTTTACAAATAAACTCATAATCCTGAAACTTGTAGATTATTTTTGTCCTTATGTCTTGAATGAATTTCACCTATCTTCTACTTGTTTTAGTCATTTGGGGCACTGCCTTGAAGGGTTTTAGTTGAACAAATCGACTAGAGCACTTGTTTTTTGGAGTCTAGTACTTATTCTATCAGACTCTTTTGCCGAACCACTAAGTTATGGGAAACATAAACACATCCACACTAGTTGTGAAATAGTAGACACACAGATATATAGGCAGTCTTCTTTCAGTTTCCATCTACCAAATCCACTCACAAGGCTTTGGTTGACCCAAAGCTATAGTAGAAGACACTTGCCCAACAGGGCTGAACCTGAAACCACGTGGTTGACAAGTAAGGCTCTTACCACACCTGTGCCTATGAAATATTTATGTTTAAAATTTCATCTATCTCTTCCCACTTCTATAAATTAATTCCAAGCAGAACAATGTCCAGTTTTTTAAACCCTCTTAGCCTGAAGAATAAAGATAATTCAACTAATTTAATATTAACAATCAGTTTTAATGATTGCATATAGTTTTTGAGTATGAGAAGGAATTCCAAAGGAAGACAGCAATATAGTTACAAGTACTGCAGAAGTATTTAGCTAGGTGCAGGCATGACTATATGGTAAGAAGTTTGCCTCCCAACCAACATGGTTTTGGATTCAGTCCCAGTGTGTAGCATGTGACTAACTATAGCCAAAAACCAACCAAAGCTAGACAAGTGAATCTTGTATATGGAAACTGAAAGGAAGGCTGCCGTGTATATATGTATGTTACTGTCTCCTTGCCTTGATATCACAATAGTTGTAAATGAGTATCACTGTGAGGGTTAGTAACAGGAAGGGCCTCTGGCTGTAGAAAATCCATCTCAACATATGTGACCTATGCAACCATAGAAGAGTGGACATTAAACCCCTCTCCTTAGAATTCATCAACTTGGAGAAAGCCTTGGACATGGTTCCATGTTCTGTTAACTAGTAATTGCTTTAGAAATCAGGGTAATATGAAAAGCTTGTGAAGGTCATGCCAGCTATTTATGGAGGTGCAGTCAGCAACAAATTTAGCATGTAGGTAGGTCTGTTAGGGCTCAGTCCCCACCTGTTTATTTGTAGTCTTCTATTCCATATGAACTCTTGTATTCTTATAGTTGAATAAGTAGATTTAGAGAAGAAATTCTAAGTTTGTAGGCAAAACCTAGAATCAAGAGGCCTCAAAGTAAATTTTAAAGTTTTAAAAGTAGGCGCAGCTCTAATGCGTGGAACCTTGAGTAAGCATCCTATACCATATAGCTCCAGACTGATCAAAACGTTGAGTGGATTTAACAGACAGAAACTGAAAGCCCATCATATTGTCTCCTTACCTTGACATCAAGTTAGAGATATCAACAAGTGTCAACATCTTTCAAGTAATGTCCTTTATTTCCATTTTTGTGGGGAAATTATTACTTTACTTGGAAACGAGAGGATGTGGACACAGAAAATCAACTTATGTGCCTATGGAAAAGATGTTAAGATGATGATGATGAAAGAGTGAAGACTCCCTTCACATACATGGAAATGCTCATTAAGCAGAAGAGAAGTAGAAAGATATTCAAGAAGCAGTGCACTCAGCATAAACTACAGATACATGCAAGATGTGGGATCGCAGAGAAGGTAGAATTGGTATGCAGCAGATGAACAGCAAGAAAACATGAAAAGGTTCACCAAAAGTACTTGATATCTTTTGTTACCTAGGTAATCTAATTGGCAGTAGAGGTGAATATACAGAAGGTATAGGTGTCAGAGTAAGAATGGGTTGGTAAAATAAACAGTGTTGGTTATTCCGTCATCAAGTGTCTGTGGGGAGAAATATTAAGATGTAGTTACCCTGTCCTCTAAACACCAACTACAGATTCGCAACGTTACCTGCTTCAAATAGGCGGACGTTAATAGGAAGGGAGGTAATTCTGAAGGTTTTTGGATTAAACAGAAAACTAAGGATCACTTAACCATTAGATTTTATAAAAATGGGGAACGTTTTTTATTTATACTTGACATATTTTCTGAACACTATATACAAAAATTTCTTCAGTTTTTAATGAGATGTATCTTTCATAACTGCAACTTTTCCATCCTTGCATGGGGCAGATTTACTATAGCTGTACTCTTTCTGTCACCTGTTTCCAAGCAAAGTAATACTTCTCCATAACTGGTAATTTCAACAAAAGATAGAAAATGAACAAAACACTTGTATAAAACTATCACGAAAGATTAAAAGAAAGGACAGAAAGCAGACTTTAAGTATAGAAAGAGAACAACAAAAGCAAGAAGCACATGCAAAGTATACAGAAGAAAACACAAAAAGAAAGAAAAGTGAACATTAAGATAAAAGGGCAGACAGGCACTCCAGGAGCAGTGTTAGCAAATTTTGGAAAGCATGGAATTTTTTGAAGGATGAGCTTTCTTTACAGCTAACAACTGACATGGGCTGTTTATTTCATGTTTTGACAATACTCTGTGTGAAAAAGTTTCTGGAGCTCATGGATGCTGTGCTACTTTTTGATTTTGTAACTATGTCCACAAGTGGCAGTGGTAAAAAGATACAAACACGTGTATATGTATATGCATTAACATTTTTTTTTTTTTAATATTTTCTATTTTCCTTGTTTCTAAATTAAAAAAATAAAAGAGACAAAAATATACAATTTCTCAGAACAAGTATTTTATTTACAGATATAGCCGCTTGTCTTTTTTTTTTTTTTTCAGAATCAAAATATTTTGGGCTACATTATGATTTTATTATAAAAATAGAAATATTAGGGTGAGAGAGAGAAAACAGAATACAAATTTAGCTCTGGGAGCATGACAAGATTGTCGTATGTGGCAAGAAAATAAAAGTGTACGTATTTATAATTTGATATTTTGCATATTAAAAATATTTAAAATGGAAGTCGAATATTCAGTTAGCTTAATGTGTCTTGAAACTTAACTACCAATTTAATAGAGACAGCCAGCAAGTGATTCTGAAAAACTTGCATTTTTTAGGCAAGTCAGTTTGCCTGTACACATTTTAATTTGTTACAGAGAGGTAAGTGAATGTGTGTACACACATACATATACAGTACTAAAGCAAAAAAACTACAAAAAAAAAACATAAAACAAAAAAAAACTTAAAATCTGTTGCAGAAGTCCATATGTACAAATCTGAGGGGGGTGGGGGTGGAAATAAAATAAACTAGAAAAAGCTCTTTTGACATATGTACAAATATTCTGAGCACTTTTACCAGTTATTCAAGTTACTACTGCATATCTAATATACAGATATAACAATAATTTTTTGATTCTTGGACTACTTTAAGTTAGAGTTTACTTAAGAAAAAGCAGCATACATTATTTTTCAAATCTTTAAAAACCTAATTTAAAAATAGTGTAATTTCTGTATGTGGTGCTATTTAAGGATGACAACTGGTTTTCAGCATATAAACCTTAGAAGGTTTATTACATTTGCTTGAAAGTTTCAGTGAAATGTAAGAGAAAGGAAGGTGTACTTCCCTATAGTATATTGTATAATTTGTAAAATCAATCATGACAAAACTTAGTGAGAAATATAATTATTTTTATATGCTTCAGTCATCCAAATTAAATTCTACAAAAGTATATGGAAATCCTAACTTATTTCTTATCTTGAATCTCAACTTTCAGACAACACAATGGAAGTTTACAGACACCACAGAACAAAAAGTGGTTTGGTTTAAATAAGAGTAGAATAATCACACTAAATGCAAAATAAAAATTAATTTACAGAATTTTTTAAGCATCACATATTCATAATTTGAAAATTAGTTTGTCTGCAATATTTCTCAAATGAGGTAACTGCAGATGCATTCATTCAATCAGATTGTCAGATATCCAAAATATTAAAAGAATACATACTGACAATTAAAACAAAAGTTCTTAGGATTATGAAATCCAATATTTATCACACAAGGACATGGTTTACGATAACAAATTATTTACAAGCCAAATATTACTAAATAATTTGAGAGGAAAACAAAAAGTGTTTATTAAGGTTCATTAAGCTTCTGTTTAGATATCCGACAAACTGTAACTCCGTTTAATGCCATGGCCTATTAATCTTGAAGATTTACACTTCTGTCCTAAACAGTTATCAGTTGGAATTTTACAGCAGCACTTTTTGGATTCTAGTTGCCTACAAAAAAGGAAAAAAAGGAATCAGTAAGAAGTAAACAAAAACAGACCCCAATTACCAACATATGCTATAGCTTCTATCTAATTTACATTAATTAAAAAAGATTCATATAGGATATGAGAAAAGATTAGATTACATTGACCTTATAACACACACTAATACATACATCTAATATAAATGCAAAAACTAATTTGTGTGTCAGTGTGTTACACTTAGAAACCTCCTCTCTCACTATTCAATGACACTCCCATTATTCCTCATGATGTGGTGAGAGTATAGTAGGCATAGTGGCAATGAGGGCGGTGGCGAAGACAGAGGGAAAGAGAGAAAGAAATTTAGGGAGAGTTAATGTTTTATTAAAAGTAGTAGTGTTGATGGTGGCAGTGGGAATAATAATAAAAAGAGAGCGAAAGAGAGGGAAATGATGTACAACTTTGTTTAACCATGCCTCTTTGACAGAAATTCCTGTGGCCAACATACTGAACACCATTGTTGTTTTATTTTTTGATTTCTTTAATATATATATATTCATACATACACACACACACACACATATATATATATATATATATATATATATAAATAAATTACACTTTAATTGAAATAAAGTTTCCCAAAATTAAACATATCTAATATAATAAATGCGAATGTCAGTGTGTCACAAATTTTCAACTTTAATAAATCCTTTCTACTGGAAGGAAGAACAAGGCCTCAAATTTTTGGGGAAGGGATTAAGTCGATTACATTGACCCCAGTATGTAGCTGGTACTAATTTTACTAATCCCCAAAAGGATGAAAGGCAAAGTTGACCTTGGTGGAATTCGAACTCAAAACCTAACGGCAGACGAAATACCGCTAAGCATTTTGCCTGGTGTGCTAATGATTGGAACCACATGGCATGTAATGTTTGGTGTACCATAGCCAATCTCATCGCACACTTTAGCTATATTTGTATGGATGCCCCTACATAAACTCATCCCTGATCAAGACAAATAGAAGAAAGCTAAGTAGCACTATGTAAACAATGCCAGAATACAAAAAGAAAAAAACAAACAAGCACATCAAAACAATAATTATCACTTACAGAATAGGATTCAATATACTTAGTTTGTGTTTAAATAAAAAGAAACATCACACTTACTTTGAGAGTAACCGGTTCCGAAGTTTTTCTTCATTTAATTCTTTGCAAAGTTGAGTTTTAGTTTTCATCGCTTGTGGACACAAAACTTGGCTTTTGGTGAGAGCAAATGCAGTTGGACGATATTCTGCATTTACATGAACCATGGTCTAAGAATAGAAAATGTCAGACTTATCAAACATTTAATTTTATCATTGATGGGATAAAGCAAGCATTTGCAGCAGACATTATTAATATATTACATAACAGTTAGCTTAAACTGCCATCTTGTTCTCTTTGAGGACAAAATGGGAAAAACAAAAGAATTAAACACTCAAATATATATAACTTTTGTGAAGGCTAAAAGTATCAGTGATGCAACAGTTACAACTGATAATTAAAGATTTTAATTAAATATCTTGAGAAACGAAATGATAAAAAGCGCAGAGTTTTGTATAGAATCCACAGCAGAAAATGACATTTCTTTCTCACTCATGAAGATCTACAATGGCTCATATAAGTTAATGTAGAAATTCACACAAAAGCTTTTAAAGGGATTATGAAGTTGGGACTTGTTCAAAGAAGCAGGTTTTGCTATTTAGCTCCAATTCAAGCTAGTTAAGCATCCTATCCATGGCCACCTCGTTTCTAAAACAGTAGTAATTAATGTGTTCTTACCTTATTCAAGACACAGAGAGGGGTAATTAGTAGAAAATAAAGGGGGAAGGGATTATATTGAGAATGAGGGATGGATTTTAAAAGGATGTCGTTCCAGGGAAAGGGGGAGATAACTTATAGCACAAAGAGAGGAATGAAATGTGCATATTCTGTGGTTATATGATTATGGCAGCTGAATAGTGTAGTTAAATGAGAGGTGAGGAAAGGTTGATGAGGATAGACTGGGTTCAGGGACAGTGCCCAGTGAGTGTCTACATATAAACATAACACTTGTAGGACCTCATTGAGCCAGATGGATCTTCAGAGGCAATGTAAATTGCCAATCATCTCGTTCCTTTGTTATCTCCACGAGGCTCAACATCTTGAGATCAGCCTTCACTACTTCATCCCATGTATTCATGGGTTTCTCTATTCTTCAAGTTCCATCCAAATTTAGTGACTGGCACTTCTTTATAGAGCTGTTCTCATTCATATGCATCATATAAGCATACCAGCAGTCTTCCCTCTTGCACACTGATGTGGTACATCCAACTGAGCAGAAGACATCAATACAAATATCAATTCTTGTCAGTAATCTATCTCTTGGACATGCAGCCATCCATCAACACATACATGGAAAACCAAAGAAAACAAAAGTTTTGAAAGCAGAGCTCAAGAAGCTAAACACCATAAAGGAGAAGGGAAAAGCTCATCGTGAAACACTGCATTAAAAAAGACTAATCCAAGTAGGGAAAATAGACATAAAAATGAGAAAGATAAAGAAGGAGAGCAAGCAACCATGTAGCCTGATCAGGAAAACTGCAATACTGGGCTTACCCCAAGAATAGCCTTTGGGAGTTATTTTAATTGAAGAATATATTTAAGGTTTGAAGACAAAACCTGATGATGCTTCTACAATAACAGAAGACCTATATTTATTTATGAGATATTGAAACAGCATGGTGTTATTTAAAATTCTGCGAGAAAGAGTTTGAATATTAATAGACAAAAAAAAAGTGTCTATGCTTTTGAGTGTAAACTTTATTTTTGCTTTTTTTTTTCTAGAATAAAACTGATGAGACAACAGATTGCCTCAGTTATTTTATAAGAGATAACAAATGTACCATGTTTCATGCACAGTAGGGGATGCAAATAAAAGGAGAACCACTTACATTTAACAGCTTATTAAATTCAGCAGAGTAATGTGATAAATATGGCAAACCATCTTCTCGAATACTGTGCCAAAGATCACCATTCTTTGGTAAAGGACCACCACCACCCTGAAATAAAAGACACACAAGAATAGTTACAATCCGATGATTTGAGATATTTGGTGTCATCCTATCTTCTTCAAAACCTATTTCAAGCAAAATTATTCTCAAAGAGATTGTAAATGAGTAAACCGACTTTAATTACTGGTATTTATCCTATGAAGATTTGAATACAAAAAAAACAAAAACTAAAAAAATCTATTAGGCATTTAGTTTGATGCGTTAACTGCTCTTCCCCCCTTCAGTAAGAATATCAGTTCTATATAGAATAATGGAAGATTTCATTTTTCTACATTTATTTTAACGCAATTTCAGAATATTGCAGTTCTTTCTTGGTTATTTTGCTATACTAGAACTGGTGCATACTTGGAAATATTTGCAACTGTGGTTACTACATAAACAATACTAAGGTGAACACTGATAAAACACCACTGTTGCTGCTAATCCTTAAATATCTTGATCATTCAACAGTTTTAAAAACAAAAGAAACATTGTTACTACTCTTTTCTCCCAACGGTTTGAAATTAGAAAAAGTAAAAAGCTCATACACTATCGTAGAAATATAATAAATCTTAGTTTGTTAGTAATTAAATTTTGTTTTTCTTGACCATATATATTTTATACATTTGCACTCTTAACCATTCTAAATGAAGCTAACAGACCCTACCTTCAGAGAAAGAGAGAGATCGATCTAGCTCTCACAACAGACATACTGAGTTTAGTGTTAAACCAAGTAGTACTGTATTCAAGTAAAAGATAGGTATTATTATCATATGGAAGCATTACATTCCTGAAAATCTTGCTGTTCTAAGTAGTTCCATAACTCAAAAAATGTAATATGGCAGTTCGTTTTCCTTTTTAATGCTTTAGAAGAAAAAAAAATTTATCTTAGATGGTGTCTCAAATATCTCCAAACATCCATCCTAAACTTATAGATGATAGGAACTTACTGTGAGTTTTTCTTTATCACTACTACTAGACTCATGGAAGCATTTCAGGTTACCAATACAAGCCACTTACAAAGTATCACCACTGCCTGTAGCTGTGATATGTTAACTCTGCATGGTATCTATTTATAGCTAAATAGACACAGCCATTTGAAGTTAAAATTGTGGTACTGATGACTATACAAACTGATTCTTTATTACTCAAACACATTTATGTTTCTAATAAAAAAATTGGAAGAACTTGTGTAAAACAGCTTTTATCAATGGGTTATGATAATGTCACAAGGAAAGAGTCCACAACTTACCATTTCATAAGCAGTAAGTCCTAATGAGAAGATATCAGCCTTGTATAAATTCCTAAAATCTTCAGCTAAAATTTCTTTTGGGAGATAATGACAGTCCCCTTCTTCGACTCTAGGATTTGAAACTTTCGTAACATGCCCTAAATCTCCTGGAGAATACAATATAATGGAATAGTCAATTGTATTATATTAGAAGCAACAATCTATGAAGAACAAAATAAATAAATAAATAAAAAAAACTTCACCACTGACCAACTAAGAAAACATTACATAACTAATACTATAAAAATAGTCACTTAGCTTTTAAGGATTAGAATAATGACCATTTCCAAGAATTTTTTTTTTAGGTATTAATAAATCAAGAGAAAGTGTAACACCCATGACTCAAGCTCAGAGCCACCAAGAAGGGAGAAAGTTATCCCCTGTCCAGACAGAGACTTGGCCTGAATGTTTGCAAGAGTGGACTCTGGGAACTGTCCATTTGATGAACTTCTACACTGTTTCTGTCAACCAAATTTTATTCACAAGACTTTGCTTGACTTGTTAGAAGACAGCTTTCCAAAATGATGCACTATGAGATTGAAAAAACTCCACATGACTGCAAAAGCAAACTCTGCAAACCACAATAATTGAACTAAAGTTTGTTGAATTAAATCTCCTGCTCAGAAACATGATGGACTGTCTGGCACATTTGAAATAATTCATTAGCTGGTGATCCAAAGAGTGGGGGTGACAGGGTCAGTATTCTAATAAAAAAAACAACTCAACCATCACATCACATACACGACCAAGCCACCAGTTAGCTCTACAGTTAACCAAAGCTATACTGTATAATAATAATAATAATAATAATAATAATAATAATAATCATCGTTTAACGTCCGCTTTCCATGCTAGCATGGGTTGAACGATTTGACTGAGGACTGGCAAGCCAGAAGGCTGCACCAGGCACCAATCTGATTTGGCAGAGTTTCTACAGCTGGATGCACTTCCTAACGCCAACCACTCCGAGAGTGTAGTGGGTGCTTTTCGTGCCATCGGCACGAGGGCCAGTCACACGGTACTGGCAACGGCCACACTCAAAAAAGTGTTTTTTAACATTGCCAAATTGGTTTGCAGCATAAAGTTCAATTCTACTAGTAGAAAAAGTTACTTGTATTGGACTGTCATCTTTGTCGTTATGTTTAAAACTAGGAGGACACTGGAAAGAAGCACCGCTCCAGAGAGTCTCATGATTAGGAAAAAAAAAAAGCCTAACTTTTAACAATATAATATCTACTCTACAAAATATTCGCAATAAGATTACTTTTGCTATAACTCAACAGTACATACCTATTTTATAGGTGATTTGAGGAGAGAAATCTGGATCATCTTCGCTACATGATTCTGTCCCACTTTCAACTGTTTCTTCTTTGTGGACAAAAATATTGCCTAAAATAATAAAAGCCCATGAAAATTTAAAATATAAACAATACAAAACAGAAATTAGAACAAATTTACATGCCCATTAGTACTTTTGAGGAAGGGTGATACTCACAACCTATTCTAGGCAAAAGTTAGGGATAACTGGAAGAAGTTTAGTGTAAGACACCTGACAACTTAAATCCATCACCATCGTTTAATGTCCGTTTTCCATGCTGGCAAGGGTTGGACGGTTTGATTGGGGACTGGCAAGCCAGGAGGCTGCACCAGGTTCCAGTCTAATCTGGCAATGTTTCTACAGCTGGATGCCCTTCCTAATGCCAACCACTACAAGAGAGTAGTGGGTGTTTTTTACATACCACTGGCACGAGAGCCAGTCAGGCAGCACTGGCAACAACCACGCATGAATGGTACGTATTGCATGCCACCAGCACAGGAGTCAGTCAGACGGCACTGGCAATGGCCACAACTACTATTTCCATTTGATTTGATTTTCATTTTACTTGATTCAAAGGTACTTTTTAAATGAGTTAGTTATGTGACACTTGTGTAGGTTACAGCTGTCATCTCACTTTACTTGCCGGGTCTTCTCAATCATAGCATATCTCCAGAGGTCTCAGTCTTTCGTCATTGCCTCTGTGAGGCCCAATGTTCGAAGGTCATGCCATGTCTTCCTTGGTCTCTTCCACTGTTAGGGAGTGACACTTCTTCACACAGCTCTCCTCATTGATACGGAGCACATGACCATACCAGCGCAGTTATCTCTTTTGCACACCACATCTGATGCTTCTTAGGTCCAACATTTCTCTCAGTGTGCTTACACTGTCGTGTGTGCACACTGACATTACACATCCAGTGGATCATACTAGCTTCATTTCTTTCAAGCCTATGCATGTCTTCATGTTTCACTGCCATGTAGCATAGCTGTTCACACACATGCATCATACAATCTACCTTTCACTCTGGGCGAGAGGCCCGTTATCACCAGTAGAAGTAGGAGCTTTCTGAACTTGCCCAGGTTATTCTTATTCTAGTGACAACGCTCTCTGAGCATCCACCCCACTACAGACTTGGTCACCTAGGTAGTGGAAGGTATCAACTCCTTCTAGTTTTTCCCCCTGGCATGTGATGGAATCAGTTTTCTGAGCATCTGCAGTGTTTATTGCTTGTGTATCTGCCGCACATAAAAACTATCTTCCCAGTTAACCTTCCTTTGATGTCGCTGTACCTCTTATGAGTCCATAGCTTACACTGGGTAGATCTTATGGAGTTTGTGATGTGTTCGCCTTCCTACTTACTAGGGCTTTGGTTTTTGCAGCACTGACTCTAAGGGCCTTTGATTCTAAACCTTTCTTCCACACCTGAAATTTCTTCTCTAGTTCTGGTAGTAATTCTGCTATGAGAGCAAGGTCATCAGCATAAAGGAGCTCCCATGGGGCAACCTGTCTTGAATTCCTGTTATTGCCTGGAGGACTGTGATGATTAAGAGGGGGCTGATGGCTGATCTTTGGTGAGCCCCTACTTCTACCCGAAATTCTTCACTATACTCATTGCCTTACTAATGGCAGCCCTGTACAGCTCTTATTAACCACTCGTCAATCCCTAGTTTCTGCATCGCCCACCAAATAAGGGATCGGGAGGGGCCCTGTCAAAAGTGGGTGGGAAGGAATAAGAGAATAGTATGAAAAATATTTAGCCAACATGAAACAGAGGGAACAAGTAAGGGTTAATTTAGAGAGATGGTACAAAAAAATATGTAACCAACTTGAGAGCACAGGAGGGAAGGAGAGATTTCCCTTAGAAAATTACATGAAGAATTAAGGTGAAACGAAGGCTGTGAGAGAGAGAAAGAGAGAGATTAGGAAGTTATATATTGAAGGGTCAATTTAAATAATTAGCTTACGAAAGTAGATATTAGCAAATAGTACACATTAAAAAGTATTAATAGTAAATGAATGCGTGAATAGATAAAAAAAAAACAGAGAATATCTTAGCTTAGCAATGCATAACTGGGCATCTAAGAAGCATCTACGTTGGAATGAATTGCATGAAAAACAATGTGAATAAATATAATTTCACTTCTGTATAGCAAATAACATCTGAAGAGGAATTTATGTTTTTATAGAGCTGTACATTTTTATACAAGTGAACTTATTGCTGGGTGCCACAGCTCAACTTGTATTGTACAGGTTGGTTGCTGTTGAGATGGAAAGATGGGCAGTATGTCTATTCCAGGAGTCAGTTCTGAGGAAGAAAAGATCGAGGAGGGTGTAGATTAGAAACTGAGACCCTGTGAGATGAGTGAAGTGGTGAGACAAGAAGGAGCAAAAGTTTAGAGTATCAAAATAGTATCAGTATAAAGAGACGAGAAAGGATAGAGTAAAGTGACTGGTGGTTACAAAATGTGGATAGTTGAAAGGACAGTATTGAGTGAGGGAATGGAGAAAAGATGCTCTCCTTCTGAGGTGTGTGTTGCTGAATATTATCTCTGTAAAGAAATCATAAAGAATTTCATACATACCTGGTTTTATGTCGAGGTGGATTAAACCTTTAGAATGTATGTATTTAAGTCCATTAGCAATTTGAAATATGATGTGCTTTAAATTTCTTTCTGATGCTGGTTTCTGAACAGCTTCTGCTAAATTGCCACCTAAAGAAAGATAAAATTAACTGAAGTATTCCTGGCTAAAATGCATGTTTATGTCAATACAAAGAAAAAATGATCTCATTTTCCAAAGAAAGAAGAAAAAAAATGAAGTGTGGTAAATAAAGGTGCTATACTGTTCCTAGATGATGCTTGAATTCAAACATTTCACCTGCTATCATGTAGCAACTCTGGGTATGATTGGTAATTACTTGTCCCACAATACCAATCTGACAAGTATCATACTTCAAAGTTGTCTTAGCATGGAAAAGAATGGAAGGAAAGCGATAAAATGACAAGGTGGCAGTAGCTGTTCTTAGCCCCAGGCAAGCCTTGCTCAACAAACCTATGAATAAAGGTATTCCAACTGTGACTATGTTGCCTTTTTGTTTTCAGATATATCAAGGGCTATTCAATATGTCCTTCTTTTGTTAAGACCTCAAGGTGTGATTCAATGGTAGTTTGGCTGCTAACTAAAGCATGTTAAGAAACTATACAAAAAGCTCCCTCAGACTCGAGATAGCAGGTAGTTATATGACACTCAGTGATGACTATTATTAATGACACTTTTAATGAGACAATATTGTGGCTTAAATAGGATGAAAGAATCTCCATCAACCAACTGCTACATTTATGAAATGAAACTAGCATCCACTTACCATTGCAAAATTCATTTTGTATATACATATGGTCATCTTCTGCCCAAGCTGAATAATAGCGGACAACATGGCGATGCTGTCCTAACACTGCATGTGCATAAACTTCATTCAAAGCAACACGTCTGTACAAAAAAATAAGTAGGAGATTTAGCATATATATAGCTTTATATTTAATCTTCAGAAGAAAAGAAATTAAAACTTGTAAAGAAAACTAATTACTGAAATGAATGGGTCAAAGGTTCTAGAGGCAGAGGGAATGTTGTTTTGTAAATATAATGAAAACATCTCTGAAACCAGAAGAGCTTTGAAAAACAAGAAAACTGAGTAATCAGTTTTATGGATGAAAGAGATAAATCATAATACTCTTATAGCAAGTAGCAGTCTCAGATGATCTGATATCAATTCTGAACAACTAGATGAAATGAAAAGAACATAAAATAATTCTTAGAAATACAAGGAAACACTGGCAGCAGGTTTGAACACACAAGCTGCAAACAGACAGTCCAATATATTATCCACTTGACCATTTGGTCTCGATAAAACTTGATATTTATAAGGCAAGGGGTAGATATGAACAACTATCTCTTAGGCTGAAAAGCCAGCATTATCAAATTATTAATTTGGACAATAGTAGCAACACAAATATAGTCATAGTACTAAGACTATTGGCCTCTGCCTAGCCATGCAAAGCCAGAATGGCAGAGAAGGTTCATCAAACCAGTATGATCACAAGCTCAAATTCACAGCCTTCACATAACTGTTGGTGGAGAGAACATGCTGAGAATTTTGTCTGGCAGTGGACTGAGCATAGGCAAACCAATCCAATCCAATCCAAGGTTATTGTAGTATGCTCTTAAACAAGGTATATAACTCTTAGTTTCAACTTAAGACTGCCAAAATCACCCACAAGATTTTCAAAAAATAAATTTTGTTAGTTTTAATATAAGAATATTTTCATGAAAATTGTATTCGAAACATCACTTTAATATTTCAACAACAATGTCCATAAATTTTGCAGACTGTCCACCTGACCAGTGAGATGATAGTTGATGATCAACTTGAACATCTTTAAGTCAATGTCTACAGTAAAAAAGAAAAAGTGCAAAAGGACCCCCCATATGGTTGCATTTCTAAGAAAGGACTCAAAATGTTTTACTGCGAGACACAGTAACACAATAATTATCTTTGTTTTAAAAAAAATTACAAAAAATTATTTCAGCAGTTATTCATAACAATGATTAATTTGAACACTTACTCGTATTGACTGCCAGCAACTGGCATCTTGGACTTTTTAATTGCATATATACAACCATCAAGCCTATTAACACATTTGTAGGCACTACCAAATTCGCCATCACCGAGTTTACAAACTTCAAAAAACTCTTCTTTATATCTTGAAGTACTAATTTCACGCAAAGCCAATTTCTAGGGAGGTAAGAAAAAGAAAAAAAAAGCAACTGAAAAATTGTAACAAATAAACTGAATGCATTCAACAATGCTTAATCCACAAATACAAATGAAAGGTATTTTGGAAAGGGTGACCTTACCTTTGGTTGAGGACAGTCAATTTCTTCCACAACATTCAAAATGTCACAATATCTGAAAAAAGTTTGAAGACAATTGTTTGTTAAAAGTAGCAAGTTACTTGTAAAATAATAAACTGTAAATAATTTTTCCTAAAATTTATTCATTTTCTTCAAAATCTAACAGCTTTTCCACCCCTTGTTTTTCACAGTTGCTTTATGGTACCAAATATGACAATTGAATTTTATTCCAAGTTAAAATACATGCTAGTCTTAGTACTAATATGTGGAACATCTGTAAAGATTTTAATAAATACTTCATAAATGCTCAACAATATCAATATTGGGATTTTAAAATTTTAAGTGGCATTATTAAATAACTTTCAAAAGAAGAGAAAATGGAAATAAGTTTACTCAGAGAAAAAAATTTTGATTTGAATTGAATCTTGAAATCAACTGGTAAATTCTTACAAATTTTAAGTAAAAAACCATTAATATTCAGTTCTGACGTTTATCAACAACAAAGAAAAGGAATGTCCCCCACCACCACTATGGCTAACCTGGGGTTACAGGTCTTCAACTAGAAGGTGCTACATAGTGGGACTGAACCTAAAAACCATGCGGTTGGGAAGCAAACCTCTTAACCAATTAGTCATGCCTGCATAAAAGAGGAGTCCTGACATGACCACATTTTATTAATGATCCTTGGTAAAAGTAAGGCATTGACTTGTTTACTTAAGTTTCCACAGTCAAGTATTATGTAAAATGTCTTTTATTTGATTTAAAGGAAGTCCAACACCGGTTTAGATTTTGTTGTTGCTTAGGATCAGCACTGTAAATCAGTGATAGGTTGTGGAATGCTAAAGACAAGCAAAGAGGGTTGTCTTTAGTAAATTAAAACTGGCACTCCGTCGCTTACGACGACGAGGGTTCCAGTTGATCCGATCAACGGAGCAGCCTGCTCGTGAAATTAACGTGTATGTGTCTGAGCACTCCACAGACACGTATACCATTAACGTAGTTCTCGGGGTTATTCAGCGTGACAGAGTGTGACAAGGCTGGCCCTTTGAATTACAGGCACAACAGAGACAGGAAGAAAGAGAGAAAGTTGTGGTGAAAGAGTACAGCAGGGTTCGCCACAATCGCCTGCCGGAGCCTCGATCCTATGACCGCGAGTCCGCTGCCCTAACCACTGGGCCATTGCCCCTCCACTGGTTGTCTTTAGTACATTCCACAAAAATGATGAAAAATACAAAGGTAGAGTAATTAAAAGAGACTGGCTTATGGCCATTAGAGATGTGAAGGTTAGAATGTGATTAAGATTGGGCACAGAATGGAGGGGCAGAAATTAAAAACATTTTTCCTGTGTGTTACTAGTAAAACTTGCATTGATTATATATATATATTTTTCCCTTGGAAAAATAGGGATTAGTTCAGGAAGGGTAAGGATGGAGAAAGGGGCTAAAATTAAAGGAAAAAAGAAAAGAAAAGAAAAAAAAGAATATATAATTTCCTGTGTGTGAAATTGTTAAAGTAAATATTATTTACGATAAATTTTGCACAACTTCTCACTACAGTTTGCCTGCACTGAGCACGTCACTCATTCCCACTATAATTGCTGTTTTAGTTGACTCGGCTAGCATGACCAATGTGAAACACATTGCATTTTATGTAAGACTAGCTGGCCCCATGCCATCAAAAATGACAGCTAATTGTAGTATCTTATATATAATTAGGGATGGTAAATCAAATTAATACACTTGTCAATGTTCACATACTTCCTTTGTACATGCACACACATATACTCAGAGTTGAAATGCTGTTAGATTTTTTTTTCAGCGTTGAATGTTCCCCATCCCATCAGTTTGCCATTCACCCCTTCCTTCATGTTGTGACGGAGAAAAACACGAGTATTATAATAGTAGATAAGATTAGCTAAGCATTAAGAAATCAGAATGAACTTTCAAATACAAAAGACAAACAGAACAAGTAGAGACACTACAGCGAGAGATTAGCAAAACTGTTGGATAATTTACAACACTTCAAACTATTTCATTTAGCTTTGAGACAAATGCCAAAAATAAACAGAACGACTAACTCATACCAAATGATTTAGAAAGTAAATCTTATAAATTGGAACAAATTCAACAGCTTCAAGCTCTCACATAGAAAAAGTTCACAGACACACACACATATATAAGTATTGTTGATAGTTTTATTCAAGTTTGCCCATTTCCCACTGTTGGCAAAGCGGAATTTTTCTTTATTTCTTAAAAAAGTATTTCAGTTTTAGTTTCAAACAACTCAAATTTTAGTAGCAGACAATTGGTTAATGCTTACAAGTCCACCGGCACGAAAAAAATGGGCTTTTTTTTTTTTTTTTTTGAAATCTTTTCAGCGGATGCCTATTTTCGACGACGGAGATTCTGAATATGCCAAAAACCATCTTTTCAAAATTTTCAATTCCCCATCCCCAACCCAAATTTTTAAATTATAACTTTCTTTTTTCAATCTACATGGAAAAATATGGAGAGTAAGAATATGGAAAAAAGAAAATAATTAATTTCAAATTTTCTACAAGGAAACTCCAAAATTGATTCATACACCCCTCGCCATCCCATCCCGTTATCTAAAAGTGAAAATGAACGGCTTGCAAATATGAAAGGCTACTAAATGTGAACATAAGTGATGGTCCAACCATTCTTCTTGGCAGCAGTTAAGAATATGAAGACTGTAAATTCCCTTGTCCATCAGGAATTATTTCTAAAGTGCATAAAGTACGTGTTAGGATACGGCCTAATTTTGGTGGTGGGGTAGGGAATTTCGAAGGAAATGGATATTATTTAATAAAATTTTCTGCAAATATGAACTTGTTTAGAAACACCCCCCAATTGTTTCTCCCCAAAATTCCTATGTCCTTGGAATTTACATAGACTGAGGTACATTTGTAGAGAATTTCATGAAAAACTCCAGTTTCTGAAAGTTAAGACGAATTGGACTCCGGAGAATTTTCTGAATTTTCCCACTTGACTCCCTCCTCAAACACTAACCCCCCCCCATTTTTTGGGGGGATATTCGGAATCTGCATAATATAACATATATTCGTAGAAAATTTCATTTAAAAATATCCATTTTTCTGAAAGTTATGATCATCCAAAATCGGGTGGTGGCAGAAATTTGTAGCCCAGTAATATACCAAAATTTCATGAAACATTTGATATTCGATGGGTCTTTTTATGTGGGTCAAGGATTCCCTCAATTTTTATCCAAGATAGAAAGGCGATGGATGTTCATCAAGAAGAAAGGTGACATTATGGAGTTACTCCTTTACTTGTTTCAGCCACTTGACTGCGGCCACGCTGGAGCACCGCCTTGAAGGGCTTTAGCCGAACGAAACGACCACTTATTTTTGAAGCCTAGTACTTATTCTATTGTTGTTGTTTTTTTTGTCGAACTGCTAAGTTATGGGGGATGTAAACACCGCAAGGGTTGGGTTCCAAATTCCACCAGAACACATGACGAAGGCTGGAAGAGTACATCAGCCGAAACGTTGTGATAACAAACACGATGAGGATAAGCGGTGACAGGGTGTCAAACACAGACACACACATAGATACATACATGCATATATATATATATATATAGGCTGACTTCGTAGACGGAGATTTTTCAGATTTCTTTTCACGGTGCCCTAGGAAATGATCTGGAGTATCTGTTTTACAAAAAACGTATCTTCCCTTCTTTGGAGCGATTGTAGTCAATTTTGTGGGCACCATGCACTTAAAATCCATGTATAACTACAGATTTCTGCCCCACCGATTTTGGATGATCATAACTTTCAGAAAAATGAATATTTTTTAATGAAATTTTCTACGAATATGTATTATATCATGTAGATTACGAATATACAAACTTGGGGGAGGCGGGAATACACACGAACGAAGTCTCATGAAGTTTTTGTTCTTCCTGAACGAAGAAGAGAAACATTATTGAATATCGTGTTTACTTCTATCAGAATTGTTTAACTTTAAAGCGAAAAAGCATATATAGGCTGACTTCGGAGTTAGGAAGCATCAATCAACAAGTCGGAATTTCTCCGTTTTGACGGAGATTTTTCAGATTTCTTTTCACGGTGCCCATGGAAATGATCTGGAGTATCTGTTTTACAAAAAACTTATCTTTCCTTCTCTGGATCGATTGTGGTCAATTCTGTGGGCACCATGCACTTAAAATCCAGGCATAACTACAGATCTCTGCCCCACCGACTTTGGATGATCATTACTTTCAGAAAAATGGATATTTTTTAATGAAATTTTCTACGAATATTTGTTTTATCATGTAGATTCCGAATATATAAACGTTTTTTTTTTTATTGGGGGGGGGGATATACATGAACGAAGTCCCATGAAGTTTTTATTCTTTCTGAATGAAGAACACAAACATTATTGAATATCGTGTGGCAAGACTTCCTTTTGTACTCCCTTTTTTCTGTTCATTCGCACGAGCACACACAAACAGAGAAGCCGTTAATTTTCACTTTTAGACAGCGGGATGGAGTGGCGAGGGGTGTATGAATCAATTTTGGAGTTTCTTCATAGAGAATTTGAAATTAATTGAGAACTGAAGTTAAGCAAGAACAACTTACAACTGTCAGCAGTCTACTGTTTATCAGATATGCTACGGTATACTGGAGTGGGAGATAGTGGTAGTAAGAGAAAAAGAAAGAGTAAGCAATAGTAAAGTGCACACACATATCAAAATAGCTGCTGACCTTGACAGGGAAAATTCATTTCCAACCCAGCAGTCAACCCAGTCTCATCTCACTCGTACCTCTCCGCACCTGTTAACGTTTGAATTTTAGACCGTTGTCAAAGGAAACCATCTGGTACAGAATTTACCATTTGATATCCAAAACTGAAGTTACCTCAGTTCTATATGATAAAAGCTTTCTACTTTAAAGCAATTAAAATTAATACATTCCATCAAAATTTCTTACTAATTTAAGTGCCAATTACCAGATGAATAATGACAAAGCTATTTTCCTATTATTTCCAAATTTATTTGAAATAAAGACGGTATATTTCTATAGAAATATCGAAAGGGTTTAGAGCTAAATAGTAAAACTGACATCAATAAACACGCATATATATAAATATATAGGCGCAGGATTGGCTGTGTGGTAAGTAGCTTGTTTACCAGCCACATAGTTCCGGGTTCAGTCCCACTGCGTGGCACTTTGGGCAAGTGTCTTCAACTACAGCCTCGGGCCCACCAAAGCCTTGTGAGTGGATTTGGTAGACCGTCGTATATATGTATACATATATGTGTGTTTGTCCCCCACCCCCAACATCGCTTGACAACCGATGCTGGTGTGTTTACGTCCCCGTAACTTAGCGGTTCGGCAAAAGAGACCAATAGAATAAGTACTAGGCTTACAAAGAATAAGTCCTGGAGTCGATTTGCTCGACTAAAGGCGGTGCTCAAATGACTGAAACAAGTAAAAGAGATATAATCTTTCTTGGAACTTGTTTTATGCTATATAAAATTACAGGCCAACGATAAATGATGGATAAAACTTTACAAAATAATGTACTTTTAAGGAATTAGAAAGGAACTTTTATTTTCTGTTCATCACCAACTATTAGTTATTTAGTTCTAGGTCAGCCCTGACAGAGTAGACTTATAATAAAAAGCATTCCGACTATGCCGCCGCATCTTTTAAGGCCATTCGGGATTATATTATTCGAAGTGTCTTTCCTTCTTCATTTATGACCACTGAATATGATTGAAGAGACATTTGGCAGCGCTTTTTCGTTATTAATTATAGCGCAGACTTTTCAAACTGAATGGAAAACAGTGCGAGTATGCACACGTACACACATCAGTCCATACAATAAGTTTGGATTCCCCACTCGACTTTGTTTCTTCTAAACTTTTTGTAAAGAGGAGATTCGGTACATTCTCCACTCCTCCGACTGTGTTTCTCCAAAACAGTCTTTAAATGTGCATATTTTTTAAAATGACATCTTACAGGAAAGGCGTCATCGAAAGTACAAAATTACGTAATGTAAGACGTTTGAAATAAATCTGAGGTGAAAAAAATGTTTAAAATGCTAATGTCATGGAATTTACTAGTCGAGGGTAGAATGATCCGAAACTCTTTAAATAAACAAAAAATCCATGGGAAACGTATCTCTCAAAATTTCATTAAAAATATACATTTTTTAGAAAGTTATGAGGAAACAAAATTGAAGTGGGGAGGGGGAGGGGGAGGACATCAAATTGTAATTATGTTATAAATATACACGAACATCGATGATTATCTTGATATAGCGTCACAATTTCTCAAACTTTGTCTCTCAGGACGTAGAGATATCAATAATTGCAGTGGAGTGGAAAGCTCTCTCCTTCTCTCTCTCTCTCCCACAAACGACCTTATATATATATATAAAAATGAGAATGTGTGTCTGTCTGTGTGAATCCCTAAAACTCGAGAACTACGCAACCAATTTCATTCAAGTTTTACACATGCCTTACTTAGGGTTCCAGTTGAGTTTTAGTCAAAAATTTTTTTAAACTTCTTGCAGAGTTCGAGCCCACGGCAACATAATATCTCCTCCACTATTTAAGTACTACGTGTCAAAAGTGAAACAAAAACACTCATGTCAAATACTTTCACTTTAAAAATGAAACTATTCCACTAACTGAAACAATCACATTTCGATACTGTAATGACAGATACTTTCAGAGAGAGAGAAAGAGAGAGATGTATATGTATACATAAAGATGTATATGTACACGTATATGTATATGTATATATAAATATATATATATATATATATATATATATATATATATAGATAGATATAGATCTATATGCATACAAGTATATGTATACATATGTGTAGATGTAAATATATATAGATGTACATGTAATATGTACACATATATACATATATATATACATGCATACAGATATCTATACATATATACACCCATCACACAAACACACACATTAGTCATTTGTTTTCTTATCCAAAATTACGTCAAAAGTACTGAATGGATCTTTATGAAATTATATTCTATGCATAACGGCCATAACTCCCATGAAAATTCATATATTTTTGATGTTGATGAAATTTTAACCCGAACATAACAGATGAGCACTGTCTGTAGCTGGTCTTCTCTTGGAAGAGCCCTGCTTCTCACATGGACAACTGTATGTTGGCTGCTCAAGAGTGGGCAGCAAAAAAAACCTATTTGCATATGCTCCACAAGGGAAAACAAGGAACATTGTTTACAACGAAGTGTTATAATCACAACAGCAAGAAAGTATTACATGATCACCTTCTTTTACGAAACTTCAATGACTTTCATATATTTATATTGATATACATATATATACGTGTGTTTGGGTGCGTGTGTATATATATATATATATATATATATATATATATATATATATATATAAAGATGAGAATGTGTGTCTGTCTGTGTGAATCCCTAAAACTCGAGAACTACACAACTCTTTTACAAACCCAGTGAAAATACATATATTTCATATGTCAAAGAAATTCAAGCAATACATATAACACCAAAGTTAAAAACATTCCCAAGATTCCTAACATTTGCATAACAAAATTAGACAATACGACGCTGTACTACAGATGACATCATTTGGAACCACAAGAGATTTAACTGAGGCAGCATTCATCCAAACTTTCAAGATCCAACCTCAGATTTATCATCGCATTGTCTCTCTACTACCTCTGTCAAATGAATCACCAAAATTGGCCTTTCATTATTTATAATCTGTACCTGTTTGTTTGGTTACGAAATAAAATACACAAAACGTGTTTCTGAATTACGTGTATTTACTTTATATACATATGAGTTGAAAACTTACTTCTAGCATTCCACTTAATATCTATGTTCCATGCTGGCATGGATTGGAGAGTTATTAATGTAGAAATATGGTATCGTAGCTACTAACAGTTGAGGGTTGCGTAGTCTAGACGGCGTTTTTAGATTTCATTATTCTCTTTAACCCGGGCAACGCCGGGTATTTCTGCTAGTATATATATATATATATATATATATATATATATATATATATATATATATATATATATATATATATATATATATATATATATATATATATAGCCACACCTCCAAAAAGTTAGTACATGGTTTGAAATACCAAAGAATAAGGGAAATAATTTGTTTTCTCTTAAAATGTGCTATTTCTAAAATATTCAGGTTTTGTGTTCGAATATATTCGAATACTATAAAAATTCATTATCTCATTCAGAGCATAATATCTGAATATTTTAGAAGCATATACACGTTTGAACGTAAAACAATAAAAAATTTAAAATATTTTCTTTCTTCTAAGGAATTTGAAGCTGCAAAACTGTGATTTTTCTTAAATAAGGAATTTCTCATAACATATCAGGCACACGAGTCAATAACCCCACACCTAGAATTTACATCTATGTACAACTGAACACGGATCTTCATTGAATGTACTGTGCAGTCCTTGCCTGGCAAAGATCTTGAATAATGTGGACTTCCACCTCCAAACCAGACAAACAGCTGTGAGATTCTTTTCATAAAAATGAATCACCCTGGGTTCCAAGTATAAAAGTTTGTACAAGGATCAGACAATTGGTGACATCTGACTTGAAAGGAATATTTTCCCTTGCTGCTACTGCAGAAAAAGCAAAGGTTTTTGGAAGAACTTAATTTTGGCAGAAAGTTTATTTAAGCAGATCTCTATTGCGGTGACCGCATCTAGAATTACTGCAACTTTGCTTAAATGGCAGGACGGATCAGTGTTTTTAAGCTGCCAGTCAGCTCTGCATATAAGACTGTCGCCTTGCAATATTGGCATAGGATCTGGATAGACAGATGTTCTGAAGGAAACCAAGTATCTTGTTAACACTCACATTATGGTGAAGTCTTGCTTTCCAGTGATTTCAAGCAAACTCTGGCAGTCATCCCAAAGACAGCAATTGACGAATTGAAAACATGCACCCCACCTCCACCAATTCTGATTTGGAGAAGAGAGGAAAAATTTCATCGTTCTACCAACTCGACACTTGCATATGTTTTGGCAATTATTTCATCTCCGGTTGCACAATGACAATCAAGAAAAGGAAACAAATTGATTAGATGTTTTATGACTCGAAGTAAAAGATACACAATCAACTGTTAGTAATCGTCAATAAAATGAAACTGAAATGTTTTTCCTGTCAAACTCAAAGTAAATCCTTGATCCTGATCAAGGTGGTACACCGTTATTGCCCATCATTGATCCAGAGTTACCAGACACATGCATTGAACAGACATCAACAACTGCCAAACCACGGCACGGTAAGCCAGTGTTCATTGATTCACCCCAATGATCCCGGTGTCTCATAGAAAGTAAATATCGTGAAATGCAAGGCACTTCAGACAAATCTATTAAAAACTTACTCAGAGTTTACCTGGCGTCAATTAGACATTAGCCCCGAGTTATTTACACAAAAAACAACCTATCTGAACACGATATCTCTATATATATTTTTTTTTATGTTCAGGTATGCTTTTTTTATTTTTCATTATGAGGTAGATTGTGTGTAGTCATTCGATTGACTATAAAAAAGACAGCTATAACTCCCTCATCACATCTTAAAAAGAGAAGTGGATAATGTAGCCCTAGACTGGCACATATTTAACTACAGGTCTACTCAGTCGTGGATGATCAGCAACCAAATTTTCCTTTAGTCTTACACTAGTGCTTTATACTCGAAATCAAAACAAATTATGTTAACTGCCAGGTACAGAACAATTTATGTATTAAGTATATTTTGACATATAAATCACTTTGATTTGATAATCAGATTAACTGGTTGAAATCAAATTAATCCCAATCCTTAGGGGATTGTGATTAATTTGATTACAACTGTAAATCTACTTAATTGATGTTCACAAAGTAGAGATTAAAATACATAACCATAGTAAACAAAATCGAGTTTTCGGAACAGCTTCACACATAAATAAATAAATATATATATCATCATTTAACATCCGCTTTCCATGCTAGCATGGGTTGGACGATTTAACTGAGGACTGGTGAACCAGATGGCTACACCAGGCTCCAATCTGATTTGGCAGAGCTTCTACAGCTGGATGCCCTTCCTAACGCCAACCACTCCGAGAGTGTAGTAGGTGCTTTTACGTGCCACCGGCACGAAGGCCAGTCAGGAAGTACTGGCAACGGCCACGCTCGAAATGGTGTATTTTACGTGCCACCTGCACAGGCAATGAACTCGCTCGAATGTCTTTTTACGTGTCACTGGCATAAGTGCCTGGAAGGCGACGTTGGTAACGGTCACGCTCGAATGGTGCTATTTACGTGCCACCGGCACGGAAGCCAGACGGTTGGTGCTCTGGCAACGATAAAGAGACGATGACCGATGGCTAGAAGAATATTGAGCTTTATCTAATAACCAGTTGGTCAAGCAACCGGGGCCTCATATCAGTGAGGAGTGGGGTGCGCAATGATGCCGTCGAGAGGTAGGCCCCGAAACGGCGCGCATTCTCTCCTGATGACCCCATACACTTGCTGGCTTTCGATTGTTATTTCTAGTAGGTCAAGCAACCACGTAAAAGCTCAATCCTAGTGATAATCATCTTGTAAAGTGGATTAATGAAAGCACCCACTGATTGAAAAGTTGAAGCTATTCTAAAACTTAATGAAAAAGTATATTACCGTTTCTATAAAACTGGCGGAAAAGTGAAATTTGCTGATTAAGTTACATTAATGAAATCTCAAGTAGCCTATTGAACAAGGGTAGCAAGAAAGAATCACCTAATAATTGTTATTATATTTACTCAAAGCAATAGGTAGTATGCATCAATAGCAGCTGAGCATAAGAAAAGAGTGGATTCAGTATTTGCTATATTCAATAGTTTGAATGGGGAGACGGTTTTCTTCTTTTAACAGCAGCCAATAGTGAAATATGGTTTATGACATTTTAAAATTCGCTTGACTTTGCTTATCGTTTACTCAAAACAACAAAAAAAAGTATTAGTAATATGATGTTATCAATATGCTATTTTATCAACAATTAACTTTGTGGTTTAAATCAATTAAATAGCAAACGGTTTTTGCATATGTAAACAAGCTAATTAGTAATCGGTAATATTTACTGCTGAAGCCGTACTATGTAAACTTTCGCATCTCTCCTTTTTCTCTTGTTGGATCTAGATATTAACCGTTTTATTTTGTGGAAAGTGGATTTAATTTGTCGTGTATGTGTTTTGTTACATTTTGTATCGAGTTTTTAGCACTGTGTAGAGTTTCGGAATAAGCACTACTCTCCATGCGCGTAATATGTAATTCAACACGAATTTCCATCGAATTAAGATAAAAGTATCTGCCGTCTCGTGTGAATTTTCCGAAACTTTTTCCCCCACCCTTGGAAATCTTTTTCTGGACGTTATGAGGCAACAAAGTCCGTGGGACACACATGTAGAAGTATGCCAAATATCTTACGCTTCATGTACAGAAATTTCTTTTAAATGTTTCTTCTAAATTCACTATTTTATGGGGGGGGGGAGAGATGCCCCTTTACCACACTTGAAGTAAAAAGAAAATTTAAATACTTTTAACATCAAACATTTCATCAAGCCTCAATATAGAATATCCCTTATCAACTAATATAGCAAGTTGTCTTTATAACTGATACGGATAATATGTATGACGAAACTTAGTTATTAACATGAGTTATAAAAAGTTATAATTAACTTGATGCAACATTGTAAGATAAATAATAAATCTATAACTACATGGAAGAAGTAAATTTCAACATTGCAATGAGTGAGCTGTTTTCAAAATATGAGCTACAAACCGGATTGTGGTTAACTAATAATATTAAAAAAAAACATGACACACCATCTAAAATTAGATTGCACATGTAGACCATACGTTTTTGATGCCCTTAAAAACAAAACAAGCCAGAGCACTAAACTGAATAATGACATATTTTACCATAGGAAATTAAACGATTTTTTAAAAAGCACTATTTTCCTTCGATTCCAGAACCTCTAAATTATTGTTAATTTCAGAAAATTATAAGCTTTTATACCTGGTTACTTGAAGAATGTTTTTTTACTACCTTAAGAAATCATAATCTTTACTAAGAAACGGAAAATGTTTTTGTATTTAAGGCTTTTTTAAACAAAATCCAGTCCACATTATGGTTAGCATATTGAGAGTTGTCATTATTTTACAGAGTCTATCATTCCAAAAATGCTGTTAATCAACTCAATAACAGTAAAATGACAGATTGAAAATTTTGAAATATTTGTACAGACATAAGAAAAGAAAATAAAAGTAAAACAAAAATGAAAATACAAAAACAATTACTTGTCACTTTGAGATCGAGTTCGCTTCTCGCCAGATGCTCGACACGTTATGGATGTTGCAAATGGATTAACATTGGCCTCGAGCCTTTCAATTTTTTTTTTCCGCAGACATTTAACCTTGGTTCGATCACCAGTATACTTGTCCTTCTTCCTCACATTTAATAACAGAGTCTGTGGAGTGTGAGGAGTGTCGAACAATCGTAGTGCCCGAAACTTTCGATGCGGAGGAGATACGCACAACACTTCTGGGGGTGATTGAGTTGTAGGAGTCAACTTATGATTTAAGGGAGACATTTGCCTTGATGGTGTATCACAGCCACTGGTATCAAGTTGGGGAGTATGTAAAGCATTTTCTTGACTACTGTTGAAATCGACAATAGCAGATATCTCCATTTCGGGATTAAAAGGAATTGCACCAACTGGTTCAATCTTAGATCTTGTTATACGTCCGCCTGTAGTAACTGCACGTCTCCAGCGGAAGGGACTGTTGTGGCTAGTGTTGAATATCTTTCTGTTGGGTGTTTGGCTTGATGGTAAATTTGTGGCCATAACATCATCATCTTCTTCGAGGAGGTCAGCAACAATAGCAGAGTCATTATATAGATCTAGAGATATTCGAAGGAAAGAACGGTTATTGGGATCTTCGTGTCGTTTGTCATGCTTGGTTGGTAAGGAATCTTCCTCATCTTCATCTTCCATCATATCTTCAGCACTGCCACTACTGTTGAAATCCAGTGTAGTTCTCATGGAAGTACCATTTACCCTCGAAAAACAGCGCCTAGAAACAGGTTTTCCTTGGCTAGTGTGAGGCATTGGAAAAGGTTTAGTGATCTAAATTCAATCTATGAGGATTAATCCAAATAAGAATTATCGTACGCTAAATATAATACAGACGAAAACTTTAAAGAAATATAGTAAAGTTCAATAACAATAAGCGACAGATCAAAATAATAGCTGATGATGCAGGTGACCTTGATTAATTAATTTGGTAATCTATTTTCTTCTTTCTCTTCAGTCAGTTGTAACATTAAGTGAAGAGATCGTCATATTTGACGAGACGACTACACGCGGTCAACTACGATTCAATAAAAATAACTTGCTTCGTTAGGCACTTAGTGCTTAAAAAAATCCCAACAAACACTGGAAACTGACAAGTATGAAAATGGTGTTTCGAAAGCTAGTTTAGATGAGTGTAGTCAACCATGTATGATTAAAATAATTAAAACACGTTTTATAAGTATATCTACCTATGTCAACAAGGATAACGCCTACTAATATAAGTGTTTGTATTTTGGCGGGCCGTTAGCGTCATGTGACAAATATGAACCAATCAAATCAACTGAAAATTTAAAAAAAAAACGCGAATGATTGACGTTATTTCCCCATGTTTTCAAAATACCTTGAGGTTACATTTGGTTTTGCTCGTTCAATAATTTTTCTTAATTAAATACATGAATCAAGTTTTCCAAAAACGTGTAATTTTATAATATTTGGTTTGAAAATTCAATTTTATTAATTTTTTTTTGTTAATGATGTGTAAGTCTTGTTTATAAGTTAAATTTTCTCTATTGACAAAACCTTTAGGATGCAGCAATATTAAATTATATGCAAAAAAAAAAAAAAAGAAAATCTAAAATCATGCATTATAAATATAAATTAGCTTCGCAATCCTATCTCTAGACGTTCACATGAGTAACACGTGTTTTCGGAAGTAAATTCAGGTCAGGGATACACGATCTAGGGTCGACAATTGGGTAAATTTCTTAGGGCCGACAATTCGGTAAATTTCTTTGCATCGAAAATTGATAATCGTTGATTTATTTATTATACGCCAGGATTTAAAGTTTAGATAACCTTACGAATATAAGTTTCCATAGTCTGACAGCAGAATATTTTTTAAAAAAACTTGTGTCTTAATTGCGGGAATAAAATTTTAAATTGATGTTTTGTTTACACCTTAATTACTATCTATAGAATATCAAAATATTAAATTATATTGTATGCATCCTACATATGCATGGATGCATGCACAATATACGTGTGATGAAGGCCACAACTCTAGACTAAAATAAACTAACAAATGTAAAAGAATCTGATATTGATTGATATCAAAATATTGAATAATTTTTTTCATTCATCAACATTGTTCTGGATTTTATTCTTCTTTTCTATTTATGGTTGACTTAGCAAATTACTTATTAAAATGTATTTATGTTTGAGATCTGTACCAAGTTATACAAAAACCAAATAAAATTTATAACGCTCAGAACAACAGTTGCTGCAGCTGATGTCGATCTGAATTATTTCCCTTCTAGTAACATGTTTACATATATAATTCATGAATAATTACAAAAATTCTTTAAAAAAAGATAGTTAAACATTTTTCAAATACGTGTGATTTACATGTATTTGAATGAATGCAAATTACTCTTCTGATGAAAACTGACCGCAATGTTATTTCTGCTAAGCTTTCCATTAATTACATTAAACAATCGACGAGGTCCTCATTTTCAGATTGTTTTTGTTATTGTCTAATTGTATAAATTATATTCTTAATGAATAAATCACGACTTAATTTTATTAAGGCCTAAATTAAACGGCAGAGGAGGGGAGAAGAGAAGAGAAGAGGAAAAAAGAAAAAGATTAAAAAGATACGGTTAGGGATGATGACAATGATGATGAGAATTGTTATTGTTGTTGTTTAGCCCTAGGTCAGCCCTAACTAAACCAAGCTATATGATCACAGGCAATTCAGCCATGATCGTCGTCTTTTTTTTAATATCAGAGACTACATGTCCATTGCGTTCTTTCTTTCTTCTTTCAAGACAGTAGGATGTGATTTGAGAAACATTTGGTTTCTATTTCTAGCAGGTCGAGCGATTACTAAAACGCACTTTTTGTGACGGTTAAGAACAGCTCCTGATCCTTAACTGATAGTACTATACACGGGGTTAAACAAAAATTTGTCCAAAGTTGAAAGTTTATTAAAAGAGATGTTATACTAACAAATATATTAGGTAACTTAATACCAGATATTACATAAGTTAAATCACGATTTACTTTATTAGGGCCTAAATTAAAAGACGCAAACCAATAGTCATGGACAAATAGCAGCAAGCAGGACATCCTAAAAGGCAGATCAATTTACTTGTGCGGTCCGCTTGATGATGAGTCATATCTCATGTGACTTGCTTCTCAAAAAAAGATTGCCTGAGCCGCATCTAAACTTACAGGTACAAATGAGGCCCTATTAAAACCTCAGACCTTATGTGACTGAATTGATTTCTTACAATTGTGTATTATGTAGCAGTTCAGCCAAATAAGGGATAAAGTCACAAGTTTAATTCTGACAGAATATTTACGATTTAGCAAATAAATAAATAAAAGCGCTTAAAAATAATATTCTTTTCTGTTTATGTCTCTCTGTAAAATTTTATTTTAAGAGTTCAAGATTTTATAATTTTCTACTAAAATGTCCAAATAATCTGCTTAACTTTTATCACACAAAAGCACCCAGGACCACCACTGGTTCTATGATAGAAACTTTTTTAACATCATTGTCATTTGACGTCTGTTTTCTATGCTGGCATGAGTTGGACAATAGCTAGCCAGCTGGCAGCTGTCCAGACTCCAATTGTCAGTTGTGACATGGTTTCTACGGCTGGATACCCTTCCTAACACCAATCACTTTATAGAGTATGCTGGGTGCCTTTTAAGTACGACTGGCTCAGGTGTGTTCACACAGCACTGGCACAAGTGCATTTTATGTGACATCAGTTCCTGTAAAGGACAAGCCTGTATGCATGGATGACAGAGATTTTACTTTGCTTGGTGTGTCATCTCAAGTACAGCAAGTCATCAGAACTCCCAGTCTCTTGTTATTTCCTCAGTGAGGCCCAGAGTTCAAAGATTCTTTCTCACTGCTTCACTACACATCTTTCTGGGTTTAGCCCTTCCACAAGTTCTCTCCACAATTAGAACTTGATACTTCTTTATACAGCTATCCTCATCCATACGCATCTTGTAACCAAATCAGCACAGTCTTCTCTCTTGCACACAACATCTGATGCCTCTTATATCCAGTTCTCCTCTTAAATCATTTACACTCTGTTGTGTGTGCACACTGACATTACTCATCCAGCAGAGTATGCTAGCTTCATTTCTTTGAAGCCTTCACAAGTCCACTGTAATCAAATCTCATGTTTCACTGCCATGTAGCGTAGCTGTATGTACACAGACGTCATACAATTTGCCTTTCACCCTGAGGAAGAGACCCTTAGTTAATAACAGAGGTAGAAGCTCTTTGAACATTGCCCAGCCCATTCTTATTCTAGAAACTACACTTTCAGAACTTCCTCTTCCACTGCTAACTTGGTTGCCAAAGTAATAGAGGCTATCCACTACTTCTAATGATCTTCTCAATTATTTGAGTGAGTCTGCGCATTTTTAGTGCTTATTGTACCTGAAAGTGCTTATTATACCTGCAGGTACAAACTTCTTATTTTAAATTAAAACCTTCATTCAAAACTTCAGGTTAGTTTATGTTTTTTAAACACCACTTGATAATAGCTAAGTGATTTTATTTAAATTCTTCCTTATTTTCAAAATTAACTGTAACAATAGAAATTTGGTAACGAAATGGTTAAACATGTATGCAGTTATATGAAGGCTCCATTTAAACTTGTGGATTCATTTTCTCTTGGATAAAGAAATTCTTTTCACAACATGATAATTATTAGTAATTAAATCTTTATACTAATATCAAAGTTCCTGTCAAATATAATTGACTATTTTCTCCCTCAAAATTTGAAGCCTTGTGTCTATGTTAGAAATGACTATTTAATCTCTGTAAAATTTTCAATAACTATCTATTGCTTTGTACTGGGACATTTCTTTATGGAAGTTTTCCCTCATATAAATTTTTCACAAATTTTATATAAAACAAAAGAAATATAATTCTTTTTTAATAGCTTTAGTTCTTAGTTAACCAGTGTAATTCAATTGAAAGGGTTTGTCTTCGAAGTTACTCAGTAATCTCACTAACACCAGTGTCATATAAAATGTGCTGAGTACACTCAGTAAAGTGGTTGGGATTAGGAAAGACATCCAGTCATAAAAACCATGCCAAAGCAAACACTGGAGCTTCTTGATGATGATGATGATGACGACGATAACAGCAATGCTGCTGCTGCTGCTGTTGTTCTTCTTCTTCTTCTTCTTTTTCTTCTTCTTCTTCTTCCTTTTCTTCTCAGCCTTCTTACCCCTACTGTACCTTATATCCAGATTGATCCAACGCAACTCTTTACTTCAATCATGCAATAATTTGGTATTCTGTCCCTCCCCACAGGCACCAACTTGTATAAGTTCAAGCTGAACATCAACTACATTAATCTGAACAGATAAGGATGGCTGACAATGCCTATGAATACTGCTTCTTTTCATATGATGAATTAAGAAAACATAAAAGAGAAATGCATATTAGGAAGTCTTCAAGTATGATAATGAGAAAAGGAGAAACACAAGCAAGTAAGTATTTGATGTGTGAGCAATAATAATGTTGTAGACATAACAGAAACTTAGAAATAATCTGAGAAGACTGCTCTAAACCAAGAGATGAGAGATCAATGATGCACATAGTTGAAGTATTTATTGATATCAAGTGCTTTGGACTGGACTTTCTCCAAAATTCTCAAGAACTAGAGATGTAGGAGAATTTGTATCTGGTTGGTCAGACTGTATTGTAGGTGTATGAATTTTCACAGAAAGAGAGAGAGAGCGAGAGGGGGGACTGTGTATGACTGTCACCATTGCCTTTGACATGTTGAAAATGATGTCAATAGTACAGTAAGAGGGGTTGCCTTGTGGAAATGGAATTCACTATTGCATGTTTATATAAAGTAAAAGAAAAAAAGACTGATGCCTTTTGGGTGAAGAAAGGATTTAGTGTTGGTTGATATCTTTTGAGCATGCTAGATTGAATACTGGTAGAACCAAGTATCTTGTAGAGTTAGAATGAGTGGAAAAAATTCCTAACTTTGTAATTCTTTAAATATGGTGAAGAGACAGATAAAATGGAGAAAGACAGTTAAGGAATAGTTTAAAGATAGAATACATTGCAATATGAGTTGGAAGCAAAATGGGCAGCAAATGTGGTGACATTGTCAGCAATGAACATAGTTACAGTTATTTTAGTTGAGATATGTGGTGGATTAGATGATTTTAAAAAATATTCAATAAATCAATTTTTTAAAAAATAGAATAAAATAGACACAAAACAATGATAGAAAAAAAAAACATTTATTGTTTAAAATTAAAAAAATATCCAGGGACCTGTTAATCATTTGTTGTTATAAATGATGATTAATCAGTATGAGTCATTTGATTTACTTCCTTGAGTGACTGGTAATCACTTCCAGGAGTGACTGATATCTTCAAAGCTTTTTTGAAGTCATGTGATATTTAATAATCCTTGTTGTTGTGATATGAGTCATCATTGATCAAAAGTTACTTCCTAACCACAGGTAATTTTTAATACCATTAAAGCACCAACTTCATATTTTCCTTACAAGTTTACAATTCAAAAACAAATGATGATCTGAATTCTCATCATAACTGAAGTGATTCTATGCTGGATTTATGTATCAGTAAATAAGATACTCTTGTTCCTAATTACAATCTTAAAGGTAGTGAAAACTTAAATCCAGTCAATCTCTTTTATTACAATAAATTTGACTAAGATGGTGAGCTGGCAGAATTGTTAGCATGTCAGTCAGAATGCTTATTGTATTTCTTCCAGCTCCTTACAGTCTGGGTTCAAATTCTGCTGTAGTCAGCTCTGCTTTTCATTCTTTCTAAGATTAACAAAATGAAGTGCCAGTCAAGAACTAGGATTAATGTAACTGACTCATCCCCCTCCCTAAAATTGCTGGCCTTGTGCCAAAATTTGAAACCATTACAATAAATTTGATTCTTCATACAATATTGAGTCCTTTCATCAGCTTATTTTTGTTATTGTTCATCACTTCTTACCAAGATGAAACTTTCTCTACCTACATCTTGTTCCTGTGACACAAATCTCGCAATCTTTATTTATTTTATAATCCACCTCTGCTGTCCAGATTACACTCTTTATAAACCTAGACACTTCTTGCCAAACCTTCAATAATTCCTGAACAAATTCTCCAAAGAAGTCATGCCAGTCTTATTTCCTTCAACAGCAAGAGGACACAGTCATTACACATATCAAGGAAACATTATTACATCCACTTAAACAGGAGCATCCTACAACTAGGAGCTGAAGGTCACAACAAATGCTAGATCTCATCATTACTGAAATTTTTTCCAGGCAAACACACATCTTAAACATAGCAAGAACTAGCCTCCACCCTATCCCACCAACAACAACTATCAACCTTCAACAAAACTCTGTAGAGTACTATTCCAACACCTGATACAGTGCTGTTGTTACATTGCACTGACAATCTTAGATTGCATCGACAGAAAAGCTATTTGACTGATTCATATGGTAACTCTCAAAAACACACTCCAACCTTTGGTCCACAGACATATTGTCTCTTCAAGCTGTCTTTCCTATAACTACTATGTAAATGGCCTCTGCTGCTCAGAATTGACTAATCTTGTACCACCTCCACTCAGGTACTCCCATCTCACTTCTCTCTCCTTATCTTATCATCCATATTATCTACTCCTATACTAGCCACTCTGCCCAATCCTTCCTATCTAGAATGTCAGTTTTGCCAATAGGAATTTCTTCTTCCTGTGCATAATTTTCCTGCAACGTTGACTTCCAACTATTTCAGTGGAACATTAACAGTATCAGTTTCATTGGTCTTGGAGGGTATCCTAAGACATGGAACAATCCTTCCTCTTGACTAAACTTACATAGACAAAATGATAATAAAAACTTCATTAACTATTTTGCTATTTAAGATAAAAAATTAAAATATATCTTTTAAATTTAATACCAAAATTATAGTTTAAAAACATACATGCACTCAATTTTACCTTCCTTGAAACCTACTCTCTACACAGTATAACCGCCCAAACTATAATTTCGCCATGTGTAGTATCATTGTCCCAACTTCATCTTATACAGCATTACCACCACAACATCTCCACTGCACTTTGAATTCTGATAGCATTTTTTTCACCCCCACCTCTCACAACTTACCAGTTATGTTCATTACTGTTCATTTTACAAGATTGTCAAAGTAAAGTATCAGAAGTTAAGAATGAAACAGAGCTGTCCACCTGGACCTGGTTATGAGAATATTTATGACTAATATTTAGTACCTTACGGAAGACAAATGTTATTTATAAGTTAATATTTGTTGTTTGTCAAGAGATGATTTCCGAGCAAGCAATCAAATGGAGAGAAAGAATTCATTACAACTAAAATTCAAGATAATTTATAATAGATGATAGACTGCATAGTAAATGAATTAAAAAAAGTTAACAAAGTACGTGAACTACCAAAAATTTTCTTTCGAAGAAATGACGTGTGGTAACAAGCCCGTTTTTCCATTTTACTAAAGTGACTCACAAGCCATCACGGAAACCAACCTCCGCGTAATCGATTGAAGAGCTATAAATAGCAACCAAATTCCCACAAAATCAAACTTTGAAAAAGGAAGGACATATTGATTCGTGTAATTCTATTTAGACTATGTATGTAAAACAATATAAATAAAAATAGACGGTTGGTCGAAAAAGGACCATCTCCGTTCAAGGTGGACGTTGTACCACTATCAACACCCCACCCACCCCACTACACACCACCACCACCACCAGCGGCGGCGGTAGTGGTGCTACTACTACTACTATCCGTGACAACAATGAACAGTTTCCGATATGTATTTGACAATCGAAATACTAGGATATTATTGTTGTTTCGAACCAGGTAGACTCTAATCGACAAAAAACTATAATCTAAATAAACCATTCCAGCCTTGACTATCACATCATTATAAGGATGTGTAAGGACTACATTATCTAATGCGTTCTTTCCTTAAGATATCAGGGTGCAATTTTGATGGGGAGAGGGATTTGGCTGCTAGATCGAGAAACTGTGTATAGGCTCCCGGTCTACACTGATTCAGCTTAGCTGTGATCAAAGACAGACGTTACAGCCGTTACCATTCCGTAATTATTTAAAGTGCCTTTCCTTTTTAAGACGGATTTGATTTGAAAGAGATTTGGTTGCTATTTCTAGCAGATACGCATGACCACAAAGGCTCTATTTATTGGCATGAAATAATTCGATCAATTATTGTTTTCGCCCTGATTAAATAGTTATAATTAAAGGCTTTCCAGTCGTGACCATCTTGTTTGTTATTCTGATCGAGTTTATTAAAGACTACGTCATCCAATGTCCTTCCTTTGGTGTGTGAACTGAAGAAAATTTGGCTGCTATTTTTAGCTTTTCGCGCGACTACATAAAAAGACTAGAAGAGAAAACGACGTTTTCCATATATAGCGCGAATATTTACAATTGACAGTCAACATGTATCAACATGCGAGTTCACTCCTCTGTGACTTCGGTAAATAACATCTTCAATAATACAACACACTCGCCCATATCGCCTTGTGTCGGATGACGTCATACAGCCTGAGTCATTTTCATTCGCCGAGCTTATCAATAGGCGGAGATGTAAACATGACTCACTGTTATCTGTCATTTCCGGATTTCCACCTGTCATTGGAGACAATTGAAATTTTTTTGTATATGTACGCGCACTAATGTGAATTAGACATGCCATGGGCCAATTTTGGCCAAAGCTTGTGTGTGTGTGTGTGTGTGTGCGTGTGCGTATGCGTGCGCGTGCGCGCGCGTGGTTGCTGGTCTCTTGCGAGTTCGAACATCCATCTCATTGAGTTATCGTTGTAGCCAGTTCATAAGGCCAAACGTAGGCATGAGGACAAGTGCTTCAAAGATGTTGTGGGTGATATGGCTTGCTGTAAGCCTAGAGTTCTGATGACCATATTCTCTTGACTTTCCTGAGGTATTCATTCCTGGTCCTCTCCTTATTTATGGTTCCATCACATCTGATATTCTCATCTTGTCCAAGATACTGATAGTTGTCATCTGACTTCAGCAGGGTTGGATTGTTAAGCCGTTCAGTTTTAGGTTTTCAGAGGAGGGCACAACTTTTCTACATTCTATTGTTAAAAATGTACACTTGAACAAACCAAATTTCATTCCAGCGTCTGTCTGTCTATTTGTAGTAATGCATATATTTATGCATATTTAAGTTCTTAAGAGAGTTTAAACCGCTCGCTAACAAAGCGATTAAGAGAGTTTCCGGTGTTTGTAAATATATGACTGATTATGTGTGTTGCTTGAGCTGTCGGTGCACACACCTAAGTATGTATATGTATTCACGTAAAGAATCTCAGATTTGAGAATCTTTGGAATATCTTACAAAGCTTCGCTGCGTCAATTTCTTTTGTTCTTTCTTTAAAAAAATCTAGTATTTCTCGGTTTTTATGTAAATTTGTTGGTACATAGACTAATGCATCTATGATGATAGGTACAAATGAAAATTTATAGTCAGGGTATGTATGTATGTATGTATGTATGTATGTATGTGTGTATGTATGTACTTACGTACGTACGTGCGTACGTATGTATGTATTCGTAATGCAATATATAGATTCATGGAATCCTGTGGCAATCACAGAAAGCTCCTCTAGTGGACCGGCTACCATACCACTTCAATATAGAGGAGTATGTAGAGTTCTATGCAGCTGAAATCCAGTAGATCCGATCTATTAAATTATTGCATAAGGAATATATAGAGCATAAAAGTCAGAAGATATGAGAGGTGAATGTACTTATTTAGCCATTTGATATCCGAAATAAATATATTCACCTCTCATATCACCTTACTTTTTATGGTCTATGTATGTATATTCTCTTTCTCTTTTTAATTTAGAGTAAACTTTGACTAGCCACCTACTTGGTAGCAACGTTGGGAAGGAAAGTGTCTTGTTTTGTTCATCGTCCTTTGAATCTTAAGAACGTCTTGCAGATTTTATAGTCCCTGATATCGCAATCATTTGTTGATCCACTAATAGGTATGAAGCTGAAAGTGTATCTTCGATACTGAACTCCACTTTAGCATTATTACAAGTTAGTGCCCATCCAGAATATTTTGAAGCAACTGGCGACGAGCCTGTTGAAAACACATTCAAGTATACTCATTCAAGGAATACAACCTTTTTTTTCTTCTATATTCTGAATAATGTGGTTTTATTTGCAAAATGTATATTTACGCAAGGAAAATAACTTTACAAAACTAACCATGAGCTTTCTCTTTTCTATCATTAATACGCATGGCAGGAGCTGATTATATTTGACAATCCATTGGCAACTGGAATCCGAAAGGGCGAGCTGTGTTTGAAAACCTTCTAAATTCATAGTAGCTCTGGACTTAGCGAAAGTTTAAGGTTATCATATAAAAGTAAATATTAATCATTACTTCACATATTGAGTACTATATTTAGTTTGTAGTCCTTGTTATTAAGAATAATCATATTCGATGTATGTATGTATGTATGTATGTATGCATGTATGTATGTGTGTGTGTATGTATGCATGTATATTGTTTGTGAGAGTATGTGTGCACCTGCGTGTGTGCGTCTGTTTGTAATAATCAACAAATCTTATACACATTTGACATCCTGTCTGAGTTAAACTTTGACCTTTTTTAGTTGACAACAAACAACAAAACATCAGAGACACGTGTCAGTTGTGTCAGGTTACTGAACATTGTTTTTGAACTCTTTATTTTTGCCTATGCAATGCAATCTCTTCTAAAGTATAATAATAATAATAATAATAATAATAATAATAATAATAATAATAATAATAATAATAATAATCCTTTCTGTTATAGGCACAAGGACTGAAATTTTGTGGGTGGGGGTCTAGTCGATTATATCGACCTCAGTACTCGATTGGTTTACCGACCCCGAAAGAATAAAAGGCAAAGTCCACTTCGGCGGAATTTGAACTCAGAACTTTGCCCGGCGTGCTAACAATTGTGTCAGCTCAGGGTGACGGGTGAGGGAATGTAGAAAGACATATGTAAGATGTGAGGATTCACATAGAATAAAGCGAAAATGGCACAAGTGAATGGGCCTATTTTAACCATGCACCTTTAAGCTGAAACTTTTGAAGGAAAGAGGAACACTTACTAACAAGTGTTTCTCTCTCCTCTGTAATTTTCAGCCTAGAGGTGCATGGTTAAAATAGATCCATTCTTACGTCATTCATCCACCTTTACGCAAATTTACTAGTGAGCAGAGAAGCATTTCCCGATCCACCCTCACTTTCCTGTCCAAGTGGAACTTGAAAAGAATTGATGCGGCCTTGGCCGAAAAGCAAAGTGTCTTATCATCAGTCCTTTCAGTCGTGTCTACTACACAACCTCTTTCGCTTGTAGTTTTAGGGGCAATTTCATCGACTTCGAAAGGATGAAAGATAAAGCTGACATCAGTGTGATTTAAATTCAAAACCTGAAGAGCACGAAGAAGTGCCACAAGACATTTTGTTTGACTCGCAAACGATTCGGGGAGTTTGCCACTACTACTACTACTACTGCTACTGCTACTGCTACTGCTATTGCTACTGCTGCTACTACTACTACTACTACTACTACTACTACTACTACTACTACTAACAATAATAATAATAAAAATAACGAAAGGGTTTTACGAAAAAGAAAGGTCCGTGTAAACATATGGTAACAAGAAAGATTTAAACAAGTAAAAACTCCCAATAGGGGAAGGCGCTTTGAAAGATTACCCGTGGAAAAACCCATAAAAGCCACGGGAGCCTGGTCAAACGAGGAGAGAGCTCCTTCTCCTTTTCTATTCCTTTTTTACAGGTGTAATCTCAGAATTGGTCCGTTCATACTGGCCATTTTACCGACATTCACCCCCCCCCTTTCAACAAATTTGCTACGAGCCAACACTTTCCTCTCTACTCTCACCTTCCTTTTCAAGTGGAACTTGAAAAAGTTGATGAGGCCTTGGCCAAAGAGGAAAGTGTCTGACTTTAGCCCTTTCAAACGGGTCCACCATACCACCTCTTTCGCTACAGCCACCAGACAAATGAAAATTGCCTTGCCCTGCCGGTTAAAGGAGGTCGGCGGGGCAATCTTCACTATGGGTTCAGCTGATAGCCGGATCCGTCCTACACGCGACAGTAGCTGTTCGACATAAACCCACAGGTTAGCAATACTCGGGCACTGGACGAGTGCGTGCAGAACGGTTCCGTCGCTCTGGGCGCACCTCGGGCAGGCCCGGCTGACGGCACTTCCGTGCCAGTAGAGTTTATCCCGAACAGGCAGTACTTCTCGGTAGCACTGCCAGGCGAGGGACTTTTTGAAGTTATCCTTGGTCCCCGGCCCGAAAGTCCTACCAAACAGACTGCTTAGCTGGTCGTCGTCGACGCCTAGAGTTTCCCCGAGAACGTCGTCGCACTTTTCCTGCACTAACTAACCCTCTGTAGAACGCTAGAGTGGAACTACTACCAATCGCATTGCTCGCTTGGTGGAGGGCGGTGTCAAGCACCTCTTCTCTGTCTACGTTAGATCCAAGATTGCAGCTCGGTCAAAGAGACGAGCTGTGGAAAGGAGAGTCTGACGAACGGCGACCACACCTGTTCACCGTCCAGGAAACGCTTGAGATGCCGTAGCCTGAGCGCATGTCTGCGCATTAGCAACCACGGTATGCCAAGGCCTCCGTTCAGCGGCTGTTGACAGCAAATGGAGCTCCTGACCAGTGGTACCTGATCGTTCCACAGAAAGTCGAAGAGCAAGCGCACCGGCTTGGCCAACCAGCGGTCGGGACAAGGGACGACGATCAAGCGGTAATAGATGACGGATGCGATGTAAGCATTCGCCACCTCCGCTCGACCTTTCAGGGACAGCTTCCTCTCGGCCCATTTCTGAGTGAGATTGGCCACCCTGCTTGTCACCTCGTCCCAGTTTTCATCCACCTGGAGGTCTGGACCGAACCAGATTCCGAGCAGTTTAACGAGACCGTCTGTCCAGCGCCCCACGATGCTGTTGGACGGCATGGACTTGCTCCTCCAGGTGCCCAGTTGTAAGTCCATCGACTTTTCCGCGTTAATTTTCGCACCTATCACCGCTTCGTACTCGCTTAGTGTCTCGCCAATCAGGTCGATGTGCCTGTGGCTCGACGCTATCACGGTGACGTCGTCGGCATAGGCAAACACGCTCTTTCCACATCTCAGATCACGCGGGATACCCTTCAAAGCCCCCAACTTCCGCAGTAATGGCTCGAGAGTCAATACATACAGGAGAGAGGAGAGAGGGCATCCTTGGCAGACCGAACGCGAGATGTTGAACAGCTCCGAAAGGTGACCGTTTACTCGTATGACCGAGCAGATGCCGCTGTACAAAGCAGCGATCCACCCGCGGAAGAGCGGACCGAAATCGGCTGCCTTGAGAACAGCTGCCAAGTATCGATGGTTGACCCTATCAAAGTCTTTAGACTGATCTAAATTGATCAAAGCTCCACCCGTGATAGCTTCGTTACCCACCCTCTCTATGATGTAGCGTATGATATGGAGGTTATCGTGGATAGACCTGGTCGGCACGGCGCATATCTGCTTCTTGCCATTCAGCTTGTCCACGACAAGCGACAACCTCTTGGATAGCACCATGGCCAAAATCTTCAACTCTGCATTGAGCAAGAGAGAAAAGAGAGAGAGAGAGAGAGAGAGAGAGAGAGAGAGAGAGAGAGAGAGAGAGAGAGAGAGAGAGAGAGAGAGAGAGAGAGAGGGAAGATAGACAGACAGAAAGACAAGCTGCTGTAGATTGTTAAGCTGCTGATACGGACTTGCCCTTTACTTTGAAAAGACGCCAATTTCCAATGGGACCTGCTTTCGCGATGTCTATAAACAAAAGTCAAGGACAAAGTCTTTCTAAGTGCGGCAGCTACATGCCTGCGCCCGTATTTACACATGGCCAGTTATATGTCGCCCTTAGGAGAGTTGAGGATACAGTGAATCTTAAAATATTTGCTGATCAAAACGAATTTACCAGATCAGGAACAAGTAGACATCATAATGAAAATGTAAGACTTACGCGTAATGTTGTCTACACGGAAATAGTGTAAATATTGATATCAAATCAAATTTATTGGTAGAAGAGCACAATGTGCTTAAGCCATGTAAAAAAAAAAAATTTTTTTTAAATGCTGCCTATGTAAAAAGTACAGATTTACTTAATATTTTCTTTGTTATTTTATTACTGATATTGTAAAGTATTTGCATAAATAAGAATATGTAAATATATTACCAAATTATATCTTTTGTGTATTTCTCAAACAATAGTTGAATTAAATTGAAATGTTATTCTAAACATAGCATTGCTTTTTCCATATTGACGGGTCATGTATTAGTAATAATAATGATGATAATCCTTTCTACTATAGGCACAAAATCTGAAATTTTGAGGAAGGGGATTAGTCGATTATATCGATCCCAGTGTTTCACTGGTACTTAATTTATCGACCCCGAAATGATGAAAGGCAAAGTCGGCCTCTGGGGAATTTGAACTCAGAACGTAGCGACGTGTTCAAAATCAAGGAAAATGAAATGAAGGAAAGCTTTAGGCGAGAATATCTCACAAGAACTAAGTTAATTATAGGGCAATGAACACATGGGTTTTTTCCTTAATGCGATACGGCGCAGTTGTTAGATGGACAAAGAACGAGCTTGAGGAAATAGACAGGAAAACTAGAAAAGTGATGACAATTAAAAAGAAACTATACTCCAAAAGCAACACTGACAGACTGTATGTACCTAGAAACAGGGGTGGAAGTCTCATAGGATACAAGATCTGTGTTGTGAACGAGAAGAATCTGGGATGGTACATCAAACAGCAGAGTGAATCCTTGCTTGCCGCTATTAGAATTAACAGTACCGAAAATGTGATGCACCCACAAACATTTAAGGAACACGATAAACAAGAAAGAAAAAACAACTGGAAAATGAAACCACTGCATGTGCAATACTTCAGAGAAATCGAAGGAAAAGACAAGATCAACACTTAGAGATGGCTAAGAAAAAGTGATCTGAAAGGATGCACTGAGGCATTGATATGCAGCGCCCAGGAACAAGCTCTGAGAACTGATTACTCCAAGTTCCAAATAGATGACTAGTGAATAGCCCCTTTGTAGGATGTGTGGCAGCAATAACGAAACGATCTCACATATTGTGAGTGAGTGAAGTAAGCTGGCCCAAATGCACTACAAAAGGAGGCACCATAGCGTGGCTAAGTTCGTCTACTGGAGTCTATGTGAAAAGTACGGCTTGAACAGAGCACGGAAATGGTACGAACATGAACCAGAAAGAGTCACCGAGAACAATGTGACTCTCTAATCGAGACCCGGAGACCAAATATCCTTGTGGTAGATAAAGGAAAAAAGGAAACCTGGATCATAGATATTGCAATACCTGGAGATGCATGCATAAGTGACAAAAAACCCCCAAAAAACTAGAAAAGATTGAAAAGTACAGACTACTAAAAGACGAAATTGCAAAAATGTGGACTATGAGGAGAGTGTCTGTCATTTCAGTAGTTGTAGGGGCACTCGGAGCACTAACAACCAAGTTCAAGAAATGTGTCAAAGAAATCAGAATTAACATGAGAGCAGAGCAAGCCTAAAAAAACTGCTCTGCTGGGGACAACTAGGATTTTGAGATTAGTAATTGCATGTTGAATATCTCCCATGATAATTAACAACCAAATATCAAGGCCTATAAAGTGCGGAAAGAGACCCTGTGAGGTCTCTGACAGCAGGCTGCTGTCCGCTCTCACAGAATATACCAGAACGAACAAGACTGAAGTTCTGAGGAGTAAAAGAATAATAATAATAATGTCTTCTTTTTTAATCACTAAAGGTTCGCAAAAACTTTGGAGACGATACAGGACAATAAAAGGCGGGATTACATTGAAGAGTTTGTAAAAAGAAGAATAACAAAAATAAATTCCAAACAATGGTTATTTTCCCAAAAGTGGGAGACTCTCGGATCTACTTGTGGAAGCCCCACAAAACCACGGTTACTCCGATTACTAAGGCAGGTGCCTTATCCCCGTTGTCCTCCTTCAATCTACAGGCACATACTCTGAGTAGACCTCTTCACTGGGCTCTTGCTCGTCACTCTCATTCCTTTTAAACAAATTTACTGGGAGGCAGCACTTTCTTCTATATTTTAACTTTCCTCTGCCGGAAGTTCAGCTCTGTCAAAAAAGTATGCTGTGGATATACCCGTCTGACAAAAGGTAATTACACCTGTCCACAGTCAAGGAATTGCTGGACATGTATCAGCGTCGGCGTATATTTGTGAATTATTAGCCATAGAATACCCAGTTCTCCACTCAACATGTGTTGACAGCAAATAGACTGCGTGACTAGTGAAACACGCCCCTTCACAGAAAGAGTAGGCATATCAATCCGGTCAGACGTAAACTAGGGCAGAGCGCGACGGTCAGGCGGCACTATATGACTGAGGCAATGTAAGTATTCGACACCTCTGCTCAACCGTTTAGGGATGGCTTTCTCTTGGCCCATTAGTGAGTGAGATTAAATGGTTAACTAATTGACTAATAATAATGAAATGAAATAGAACTAATGCATGTGTTTATTATTGGCATAATGACTATTACCGCCTTAAAGCATGGGCACTCTGGGCAATTGCCCAGGGGCCTCACCGGTCTAGGAACCCAATTCTGATCTGTGTATGCTGTGGCTAGTTGGCGGTAAATATATACTATAGGGCCTAGTGCATTTGGTTACCGAGTGGCCTATCATGCTACTGAGACGGCTACTAATGCTACTAAAGACGCTCCTGAGATACAACAAAGATTTATTTCTACATTTGCAGATTTCACTCCTTGAGAGAAAAACAATTGTACGTGTAAGGGCACCGAAATTCAGCTTGCATAGGGAACTAGCAACCTTAACAAAGGCTCTATGTAGAGCCTATCTTGAAACTGATAGTATCATTTCAGGGAAGAGAAACGTTAAGTTAAACGCTTTTAAAAAATATCATAATCCACACTCTTCTCTCAAAAAGAACCTGCCTGGGATCTTTTTTAAAACGGGGGCCACATTTTTCATTAACGAAACACTTTGAAACTTGGAACACTGGTAGAATGTGTCATATAAAACATCTTTTTCTCTTAGTCTTCTTAAAAAAAAAAAGAAATCCATAAATTGTTCCATGTTAAAGTTGTCGTATTTCTGTAATTTCAACCAATCACTGACGTCCATTCAGACGATATACATTAAGTGCCGACTACATAAACAAACGATTCTGAAACAATTAACCCTAACCCTAACCCTAACCCTAACCCTAGGGTTAGGGTTAGGGTTAGGGTTAGAGTTAGGGTTAGGGTTAGGGTTAAAGCAAATTTAAAATGAAAAAAGCAAATAAAACGAAGGTATGGAGATTAAATACGCTTTACATCGCTTAGTGAGCCAAAGGAGTAAATGTAAACAACTGAATACTTGTCAGTGATTGGTTGAAATTATCGAAATAAGACAATTTTTTACATGAAATAAATTCGAATACAAAAATATTTTTCTGTTCTATAACACAAAATAGATAAGTATACGAAGTTTGAAAGTCTTTCGCTACCAAAAACACTACGTAAAACATTAATGAAAAATGTGGCCCCCGTTTTAAAAAAGATCCCCTGCCTGATATACCAGACTTCATCCATCCGGACGGCGCCCAAACTTGTTTTATTTTATTAATTTATGGAAAAGTCTGTTAGTGCTTCATTGATCGATCGAATCATTTCCATTATATGAGTGATATTTATTTATATAAACCTAGGATAAATAAAGGACAAAGGTAACAAGAGCTGGAGTTAAAACTTCAACCTTTAACTTTGTATATATAATGGCTTCTAGGCTCCGCTATTTTATTTCGATCGTTCTTTTTATTTATTGTCTCTGTTCTCATTTCATTGTATAAAAATTTATTCATTAAAAAATTCTAACTAGAATGTGTGTGTGTGTGTGTGTGTGTGTGTGTGTGTGTGTGTGCGTGTGTGTGTGTGTGTGTGCGTGTACGTTCGTGTGTGTGACTCAACACCCAACCGACAAAAGAAATCCCTCAACTTTTACATATTAAGCAAATTTTCAAAAGACCATGCATCGTTCAAATTTTTTAAAGGTGAAAGGTCACATCTCATTCTGTTTTTGAACGATAGATTTATTGTAACATTCATTTGACAATTCTGTCAGTGACAATTCATTACACGTTACACTACCTTCTAGTTTGACACACAGTTCATAACATGTTCATTGCTTTGATAGTTATGTAGTTTAGCAGCTGACAAATTCTGTTTCGAAAAATAGTGACTCGCAAAACTATTTACTCATTAAATCAATAGGCGGTTGAGTATACCACAAACGTTTACACCTTTAAAATAAACCTCAGACAGAATCAGTGTAAGTGTTTGTGATAAAGATGGACCATGAAATTGTAGACGTCTGCAGTCTCAGTTTCCTCGATTTTTCTCTTGTGTGCGCACGTACATGCAGAAAACAGTAAAGATATAACATGGACGACTTTATGTGCTTATTTTCAATGAATATATATTAAAGCCAGTTTTTAACCTAGATCGAAGGTTCCTTCATTAGAATTTCAACATCAACAGGGTATTTGTGCATGTCAGTGTGTATCTTCGTATTATTTAGCGTCAGTGTGTGTGCAAATTTGTATGTTTTGCTTTATGTAGGTATTTTATGTATGTATAGTCCCACATTAGGTCTGATCAACAACTTACCATATAAAGCGTTCCAACCATGATCATCCTGTCTTATGTATATTAGGAATATATTATTCACTGTATCCTTCATTCTCAAGACTATTGTATGTTTAGTTCGAGGGAGACCAGACAGTTATTTGTAGAAGTTTAAGCGATCGTTCAATCCTTCTCTTTAAGGTGGTGTGTGCGCGCACACACACACAATCTACATTATAAAAACTGGATTAAGTAAATGTAACTAGCTTGATTAATTCTCGGGTTTAAACCAAAATTAATGGGTTTGCTATCCGTACCTAGCCAGATAGGTTAGACTATGGATATCGTTTGCAGTCTGTAACAGAAATTCGATAAAGTTAATTACAGTTGCCTGTCCAAAACAGGATTCCCACCTCCACAATAGCTGTGTAACTGTAGATCCCTCATCAACTACTCGCTGTAAAATAGATGCCTTGCAAGGAACTGATATCTCTGATGTTGACAGAGCACCAATTATATCCGGCTAACGGGAAATACTTTCAAAGATAGATTTATACAGCACATGGTATTGAGAAATTGTCTAAAACGTAACTTAGTGTCAAATTTATCTGGAATTCTATTTTCTTTTAAGAAAATTCACTAGCATTGTATTTTTCTAAATAATTTAATCAAATATTTAAAAGTTTAGTGCAGTGGTTAAGCTATCTTTATTTAATTTCCAAATTCGTACTTGATTGACCTGATTTTAATCATATAAATGCAGCTTTAACAAAGTAGAGAAATAAATTGAACCTGGAAGAGAATGGTGATTTACATCTAAAGTTCACTAATCTCCAACCAAATATCAGTACCCTTGTCAATGCACATCAAATACATCCATCCTATTAATGATGTCATCGTTTCTTTATTGTTTATCAGGGGAAAGCGCAGTTGGCAGGTTTGTTAATTTATTATCATGCATTTGATCTTAGTATATTATGTACAATGTTAGGGTGGCAAGTTGCCAGAATCGTTAACATTCCGGGCAAAATGCTTAGTGGTATTTCGTCTGTCTTTGTGTTCTGAGTTCAAATTCCGTCGATGTCGACTTTGCCTTTCATCCTTTCGGAGTCGATAAAATGAGTACCAGTTGAACACTGGAGTCGATTACATCGACTCATCCCTCCCCTGAAATTACTGACCTTGTGTCAGAATTTGAAATCTATATTATATATGATGTTTTCTTTTCCAGATTGGTGGAATCGTTAAAGCGTTGGAAAATATTTGATCCAGCGCTTTGCGTTCTGAGTTCAAATCCCACCGAGGTACATTTAAATGTACCAGTCAAGTAATAATTCCATGGTGTCGACTTATTCCCCTCTTCTCCAAATTGCTGGCCTTGTGCCAAAATTTGAACTCATTATTAACATGAATAACATTTCTATTTTTGTAAATGTCTGGAGTCGATGTAAAGAGAATGACGGGCGGGATCCTTGACCTAGAAGAATGCGCTTCTAGAACATTCATAAGTTTTGTGAAATGAAACATCGTATACCACCCATTCGCGCGCGTGCGTACGGGAGAGAGAGAAAGAGAGAGAGAGAGAGAGAGAGAGAGAGTGGAGGGAGATCGAGAAAGAGAGGGGGTGAGAGATATCGCACAAATCTATTTTTAATTGACACTTTATTATTTGAAGTACCAATTGGTACATCATTATCATTTTCCTTTTCACTCTCTCTTATGACACATTCTTTCCCTCATATAAACATAAACACACATGTATATACACGAGCGCACATGTACATACACGATCATAACCACTCACTCACTGTCTCATTATCATATAACCTCGAACGAAATGCAATTTAAATAGATAATGGATAAAGTTGAATTTGATAGAATTTTAGTTTCAGACAGAGCTCAGATCTAAATCATTAGCATTAATTATTAAAGTCCAGCGTTTTATCTAAACGACTATTTTTAATTCTTAAAAATACATTTATTTCATATTTGTCTGCAATTCCTTGGATACAATCATGACCGTCACAACATTTCTCTGATTTTCTATATTGCAACTTGCACTTAAATAAGAAAGTAAACAAAGAACTCAACTCACAAAGCCTGTCTCATTAACAAAACTGATAATTTTCTTTGTTTTGTGATAAGACAAAAATTCGGTCACTCTTAACTGGTATTACAAGCTGTTGGCAAAGAATATAACTGAGAGGGCGAGGGAAGTAGTGAAAGAGCAGAGGTAAAGGCCCTGCAAATATGGATGACTAGTAAGAGAGCAGCCTTGACTAATTTCGAGTATGTATGTATGTGTGTGTGTGTGTGTGTGTGTGTGTGTGTGTGTGTGTGTGTGCGTGCGTGTGTGGGTAGGTATGTACGTAAGAATGTAACATTTGAGACTAAGAGATCCTTGAAACATCGTCCAGATATATTACTTAAAAAACAAAACAAAAAAAATGTTTATAAACAAACTGGTAGTTATACATACACACATACATAATACATACATACATACATACATACATACATACATACACTCCCCCACAGTTATTTTTTAATCATAGGATTTGAATAAAAACAGAAAATAACGGTCAAATAAGTGGTGAAAATTTTTGGTTCTCCAAAATAGATACTGTTTAATATTGTACGTATGTATGCACACACGCACACACACTATATATGTATATATATATATATATATATATATATATATATATATATATATATATATATATACATATATATATATATATGTATATGTATATATGTATATATATATATGTATCTATATAAATACACACACACACACACAGATATGTATATATATATATATATATATATATATATATATATATATGTATATATATATATATATATATATATATATATATATATATATATATATATATATATATATATGTATATATATATATAAATATTTTATCTTTTACTTGTTTCATTCATTAGACTGCAGCCATGCTGGGGCACTGCCTTGAATTTTTAGTCGAACGAATCGACTTCAGCATTCTTTTTTTTTTTAAGCCTGGTACTTATTCTATCGGAATTTTTTTACCGAACCGCTAAGTTACGGAGACACAAACACACCAACACCGGTTGTCAAGCGGTGGTGGTGGGAGAGAGAGAGAGGGAGAGAGAGGGAGAGAGAGACACACACTCACATATTTTCTTTTTTTGCTTTTAGTTTTCGTCCGAGGACTCCGGCCATGCTGGGGCACCGCCGTTTACTTTGCTACACTTTCACTAAACCTCCCCTGATATGTGACATTTGGTGGACGAGGGAGTTTGACGTTGCTGCCCTCATCTGTGTCTCTTGCCTAGAGGTAGGTTACATTGTGCCGACCTTCTTTGTGTAGCTTCACGGGATCGCCTCGAGTTCCGTCGTTAATTTTACACTGCTTGGTGAACACAGTTGGGAGCAATAATCCAGACGGCTGAGGACGAAAGCCTTCCAAAGGACCATCAGGGTTTCCTTTTCTCTCGTTTTGAAAGCTTGAAGGATCCATCCAACGAAGCGTCTGCATGTAATTGCCAAATTGATAATATGCACCTGGAAAGACGCATTATTACTTACGTCGATACCCAGGTCACGCACTAATTTTGATTCAGGGATTGCAATCCCTCCTGGGGCCAGTGTATCCTATCTACTTTTCATTGAGCTTTATGTGTTGGTAATGCAGGTTTTGGAATTTTCCAACATTAAACATTATTTTCCTCGGCCCACTGGCATATTGCGTCCAACTGACGTTGTAGATACGCAAAGTCTCCAGGGTTATGTGTTGGTAATGCAGGAAATAGCAGATAGCTTAATACAGGTTTCGGGCTCTGAATTAAACATTCTTATCCCATCTTCAGTTAAGCTTACCGCGAGAGAAGTCAAATTTAAACATATTCCCCTCACCATGTTGATTCTCTGCGACCTTCGCAAAGGTAGGAGCCTAATTTTTATTCCTTGCCTGATTTTCACCACGCTTGTTCGTAAAGTGAGCTCTCTGTGTCTTCCGAAGTCATTTGACGTCTATCTCTAGCAAAGCTGGTACTCTTCCAGTACCATCATATTATATATATATATATTTCAGTTGATCGCTCGATCAATTGATAAGATTGGACCTTGAACGCAAACAAACATGTATTCGAAGCAACCTATAATAAATAAATAAATGTATAAACCCATTATTTCTGTTTATTTTATGTATCGCTCTCTAGAAACATACCATCTTAACTGGGTAACAGAACCATGGATTTACAAATTTGACGTGTGATGGACTTTGATTTCCGATTACCTGGAGTACAACAACGATCACAAGACGTTTTTGTTAGTCTGGTCTATTTATCTACAGAGATTACTAATCCGTTATCAATACCTCTTCGTTTTGATGTGTATGTGTGTGTGTGTGTGTGTATGCGTGCGTGCGTGTGCCAGTGCGACGCACGCACGCACGCACGCACGCACGCACGCACGCACACGCACGCACGCACGCACGCACACACACACACACACACACACACACACACACACACACACACACACACACACACACACACACACACAAGTAGAGGTGATTCGGCATTGGCTTGATGCCAAAAATGAAGAAACACTTTGTTAAACTTAATTTACTTGAAGTTTTATTGAATGCTTTCTATTCGAAGTTACATTTGCACGTTATTGTATTAGAAATGCATATCTAAAGTTGAATTTTTAATGTGTGAAACTTTTGAGACAATGTCTATTGATTATTTTAATTATATGGCTTCAGAAAACATCATCTTTAGTGGGGGTTTTTATATATATTTTCTAACAATTCTATAATTCTTACAATTTCAACACACAAAATAAGTAATTCGAATAGGAATAAGTTTTATTCAGTAAGGGCTCACAAGGGTAGACAACATATTTTGCTTTGCAGCTTGGCCCTCTGGTGAAAAGATATCAGTTTGGCCCAATACATGAACATACAAAATAGAACAGAGCATGAGAGAAACATCAGCAACCGTGAGGGATTGTCGCTGAGACTTGTTGATGGCCATAGAAAAAGATAATGCAACTGGAAACTGAAGGCGCTTGAACTGAAATGGCATATCTGATAGAGTGAGGGGAATGTGTGGAATGAAAAAAATCTACTCTCGCGGTACAACTCATCGTGATGGTGGTTTCGATTACACAGAGCAGACTGTTACAGAATCATGCATCCAAATTTCGTAGTATTATAATTAGAGATCCTACTTTCAGTTAAAGATTGTGAAAAAGGACAATAGTGGGCTGGAGAGAAACCTTTTTTGAATAGTTAGCAGCATCTGTAACGTCACAACTTTGAAAACTAGTCATGGGCAAACTGCGTTCTTTGGGGCTTTCTCTTTGGCACGGCTAACGGAAAATTATCTTTAATTCTTTAGTAGTGCGGTCCGTCTGACGATGAGCCATGTCTCACGCAGCCCGTATCTCGAAAAAGGCTGCCATACCTGGTATAAACTGTTTAATTAATATATTAAATTATAAATATGCATTCATGTAAATGTATGCGTATCTATCTATCTATCTATCTATCTATCTATCTATCTATCTATCTATCTATCTATCTATCTATCTATCTATGAATGTATACGTGTGTGAGAGAGAGAAAGGGAGAGAGAGAGAGAGAGAGAGAGAGAGAGAGAGAGAAAGATAGATAGATAGATAGAGAGAAATAGAGAGAGGAAGTGTGAAAGAAAAAGAGAGATGTTAAACAAAAATCGAGGAACAAAGAAAAGATTATGGCGTGCGAAACTGACACTATTTCTATACTTGACACTTTTATTTTACTTCTGTATTACGACTCTCAGTATATCTGTTTCACCTTTCTTGCCTCATCCCTGTTTTATTCCAAGGAGACCTCACAGCCAGATTGTTTTGGGGTTACACATTATTCTAGGGTGTGCCTGAAACTTTCCGATAAAACTTGGTATTGATTTGTAGAAAAATAGCAGTGTTTCAAGGTAGACAAACATCGACGATTATAAATATGGATATTCTTATCATGTGTGTGTGTGTGTGCATACATACATACGTACGTACGTATGTATATACGTTTGTATATATAAACGTATTTACATACATAGATACATAGGCACAAGCGTATATATATATAAGAAAGTTAGGGGTTGTGAATCCAACCCACTAAGGAATAATATCTATCCAATATACTGTCACTATATGTCATTTTTATAATTTCTGATATGACATAATATGTCACATGTGTTTGTATATTGTTATTATTGTCCTTTTAGTAAACAAATAGTCAAGTAAACTGACATAATGCAATGTCTGCAAGTTGATGAATACCACCTATTAATCCCCTCCATTTTCTTATTGCTATATATGTGTGTGTGTGTGTGTGTGTGTGTGTGTGTGTGTGTAGACATTAATTACTTCTACTTCTCCTTTTTCATTCACCTTACTCTTATTAAATACTCTAAGTGACCTGAGATATTCGTCCTGCCTTGGTTTTGTTGTGTATTTTCCTTTAATATATATATATATATATATATATATATATATATAAAATACAAAATGGGACAAGAACGCAAAACACCCAGACAATTAGGTGATACAAAAAAGGGACAACAAAACATCCAGATAGACGATACAAAGAAAATAAGGACGGGTCATTCGGAGTTTTCTTTCCTCAGTCGAGTTCCAGATTATCTTTGCAATCTGGCCAGCCCCAAGGAAAAACTAAGCCATTAGACATTCTAAAATACTATTAAATTTCATTCAATTTAAAAAAAGGTAAAATCGGACAGAACTTATAGGATGACCTGATATATATATATATATATATATATATATATATATATGTGTGTGTGTGTGTGTGTGTGTGTGTGTGTGTGTGTGTGTGTGTGTGTGTGTGTGTGTGTGTGTGTGTGTGTGTGTGTGTGTGTGAACTTTCGTCAACATAGACATTTTTTCGGCCATCTTGGAAACAACTGAATCACTCGTACACTTGTGTGCGGCTCATATACTCCTCTCCATACACTTTCTGCAACTTTGCGTTGGCCTCTGAGCAGGTATCGTATTGACAACTTTCTCTGTCATGGTCAATGCGACGATCACACGCTACACAAGCACTGCCTTCGAAGCAGTGCTGTAAACAGCGGAAATGAGCTAGAACGTTAAAACTTAAAGTGCATGCACAGCAGAGTTCAAGGTCAATCTTTGCCGAGCGGCTTCACTCTGCATGCTTTAGCTTCGTTACTATAGCAACAGTTCGGATACTTATTGATCAGACATCATATGTATATATATATATATATATATATATATATATATATATATATATATATATATATATATATTGTTGTACTTGGGGATGGTCATATTGCCAGTTTAGCCAATAAAAACACACGCACTGTATATTTGGTGTTAATTTGCTTCAGCTTTATATTACATTAATCTTAATCTTATTTCGGCCAGAGTTCTTTCGTCACACTTCTGTGACCTCATCAGTGGTCCTTTGTTTCCTTCTTTCTTATGTGTGTCTCACCTTGCTAACTATCAGCCATTTTGTATTTTGTATTCCTATTGTATGTGTCTACGCATGCGTGTCCTTCAATGTGTCTGTGTCTTTTGTAAGTGCATGTGTGTATGGGGAGTGTCTGTATCACCTATATTCTCTGTTAATACGTGTTCGTTTGTATTTGTTTTTATTTATTTATTTGTTCATGTGTGGGTTTTGTTTTGTTTTTTTGTGTTTAATTAAATTTTGTTAACGTATGTAGTATTTAATTCCATTTGTTTATCTATGTATTGTATTATACTTTGTTCATATTATTATTGGTTTATGGGTAACATGTTGTCACATGCTGTGGTTTGTGGTTTGTTAGTGGTGTGTGTTAGTGTTCCATTCTAGTTTCCTATTCAGGCTAGGTTTCTCTTCTATTATGTGTGTAGCTTCAGTAATTTGTCTAAGTGCTGCATCACTGCTATGTGTAGATAAGATTTTAATTTCTATGTTGTTGATTGAGCCTCTATGTTCTTGCTCAGCGTGCTGGTACAGAACTGATGAGTTCTTCCCTTCCTTAAGTTCCCTCCAATGTTCGTTTGCCCGCTCCCCTATGTTCCTTGCTGTTTCGCCTACATATGTCATTGTCTTATTTCTGCATCGTCCCTCTGTACATCTTATACTATAGACCACATTTCTGGTTTTGCAGTTCGTTTGTGGGCTAAATCTACATACGATACAGTTCCTATCAGTGCAGGGGGTTCTACTGAAAGGGTATGTTCTACTGATAAGGGATTTAATAGGGTTGCCTGGCCTTTCAACAACCTTAATTCTTAGCATTATGTGTATTCAACAACCTTAATTCTTAGCATTATGTGTATTGTTTAAAAATTTTGATCAGCTGATCTTATTGGAGTTATCATCCTTGCTTGAAAGTTTTAGATTTTTTTCACTCCTAGAGGGTACTAGTTGTTTGGATAATTTCAATTGATCGCACTTTTTCAACACACAGTATACGTGTTACTCTATACCGTATTACTATATATAACCTAGAACGAATTACAATTTTATCACTGATACAATATTACACATTTGCAGGCAATTTGCAATGATAACGTCGAATTTGTTAAAATATTAATTTCGTACTGAGTAGATTGAATCCATATATTCTTCAGTATTTATGTTGCTCAGCACTGTATCCAAGCAAGAATTTTGTAGTCTTCAAAAACTGTACCACACTACACTGAGTCATCTCCTGTTTGTCAGTAATGTCTTTAAAACGAGCATGAACGTAACAACATCTGTTTCTTCTCTGTTTGACATGTACTCCGAGGAAAGAATATACAGTAAAAACAAAATCCCCTTAGAGAGACATAATAAATAAACTAATTTTCCTTTGTGTTAAGGCGAGAAGAATTCGGACAAATGTAAACTGATAATAAAAGCGGTTGTGGGCGTACTTTAAACATTTTGGAATAAAAGTGAATTGTGCTAGAAGGGTAAGTAAAATAGTGAATCGGTGACTGGCCCTGTAATATGGATGGAAATTAACCATCAGCCTTGACTTCATTTTTTCGTGCATGTGTGTGTAGGTATGTATAAGTGCATTAACTTATGTGTGTGTTTATAGTCGTGGAAGAGCTGAATTGTGTTGAGAAGGGAAAAAGAAAGAGCTCGACGGCCTTGTAATGTGGATAGATAGCAACTGATAAGCCTTGACTTCTTTTATTCTGTGCATATATGTAGGTATGAATGCATACGTCACGTATTTATTTCTGTGTATGTGTCTGTAGTTATGTAAGTATGCTCGTATAAACTTTGAACTTTTGGGTAAACTGCTTTTTGAGACACACCCAAATATAATATTCTTTGTTAAAGTACTTTTATAAATATCTGTTCTTAATGTTCATAATGTGTTCAAAATCAAGATTTGAGTGAACAGAATAACTGTCAAATGGGTTCTCTTATAAATACTGTTTGGCATGCATGTTTTGTTTCTCTTTTATATTTATTAATATTCTTTCTAGAAATAAAGAGCTGGTTTCTATCAAGGAAACAAAACCTCCATTATTTGGAGTTTAGATAAGAGTAACAAAAACTGTTACATATTGAACTTTAAGAAGGCCTTGCGTATTTTTACTGTTCCACATATCGATTGCATGTATTGTAAAGTTCGTGTTAGTCAGTCTCTTTCTTTACTTGAAAATTCTAGTGTCTCCAGACTGTGACTTTGACATTTTCTAGCATAAATGATTATTAGTATAAATGGAAATTTATAATCAGAGTAGAGGACTTCCTCGACAGAAGAATGACATGATCGACACTTGTAATTGACATGATCGACAACAATGTAGCCTTCATTTAACTAAGGTATCTTCACCTGATGAGCAGTTAGTGGAGTACTCCTCATTGCGTAATTATTACTTCCGAGGTTCTGCTAGCTCGGGAACATATGTAGCTTAGATTTTACCTGCTCCATTCCTTTAATTTGGATTTTTATTCGCATCCATAGCAACCCTATTTGCTAATTGTGAACTATAAAAAAACGTTTTTCAGCTTATCGAACTTCGATATGGGAAAAACCTTCTACGCCAATAAACCATTATTGTTCCTGAAAGTTGTTTTTTTTATACAGTTACATGCCATTATATATATATATATATGGCGGCACTCCGTCGCTTACGACGTCGAGAATTCCAGTTGATCCGATCAACGGAACAGCCTGCTCATGAAATTAACGTGCAAGTGGCTGAGCACTCCACAGACACGTGTACTCTTAACGTAGTTCTTGGGGATACTCAGCGTGACAGAGTGTGACAAGGGTGACCTTTTGAATTACAGGCACAACAGGAACAGGAAGTAAGATTGAGAGAAAGTTGTGGTGAAAGAGTACAGCAGGGTTCGCCACAACCCCCTCGTGGAGCTTTAGGTGTTTTCGCTCAATAAACACTCACAACGCCCGGTCTGGGAATCGAAACCGCAAGTCCGCTGCCCTAACCACTGGGCCATTGCGCCTACACACACACACACACACACACACACACACACACACACACACACACACACACATATAATATATATATCATAAATGAAACATTCCCAGTACGAAATAGGAAATATATGCAGAAGGTAGTCATACCCTAATACTCACAGTCTATATATACACATGTAGAGTTGTTAGTAAACAAACGATTCTCAAACGATTCTGGCGGTGATAAAATTATTATTTCCTTGTCAAAAAATGGCTGAAGCATATTGGCAGTAGCTAATAAACCTTTCTATTATAGGCACAAGGCCTGGTTTTTGAGGGAAGGAGCAAGTCAATTAGGGTTAGGGTTAGGGTTAGGGTTAGGGAAAACGAACATATGTGTGTTGCCTCTCTGCAAAATGTCAGAAGTAATGGAGATTAAATACGCTTTACACCGCTTAAACTGCCAAAGGAGTAAGTGTAAACAACTGAATACTTGTCAGTGATTGGTTGAAATTATCGAAATAAGACAATTTTTTTACATGAAATAAATTCGAATACAAAAATTTTTTTCTGTTCTATAACACAAAATAGATAAGTATACGAAGTTTGAAAGTCTTTCGGTACCAAAAACACTACATAAAACATAAATGAAAACTGGTGCCCCCGTTTTGAACAAGATCCTAGACGTGTGTACACATATAGACGTGTGTACACACACACACACATGCATGTGTGTGTGTAGGTAAATGGGTATGTAAGTAAACTGATTGACAAATAGATAGATAGGTACATAGGTTATACGGACAGACAAGCACACACACATACATACACACACACACACACACACACATACACAAATGAAGACTGAAACGCATGACCATATACATACACTCACACTTCACACATGCAAGGACACATATTGAGACACACATCCATTCATAACAGACACACGTACATAGTCACACAAACTTATATACACAAACTCACTCAAACAAGCATACTCAAGGAAACAGAAGTACAAACACAAATACACACGCACACACACACATATACAAACACAAACATGAACACACAAACACATGAATATGCAGAATGCATACATACATACATACATACATACATACATACATACATACATACATACAAACGTACATACACGCATACATATATATATATGTATACATACACACATGCATACACATACATATATATATGGATACATACATGTGTATACACATGTACACTGACGCACACACATGCCTACAAACAAACAAACAAACAAACAAATAAAAGAACGCATCTGTGATAACAGACTGAGTCAACGACTAATGAAGGGGTTGCAAGAAAACTAGAAAAAATAAATAACTAAATGAATGGAAATCGAACCGGTGAGTGTGTTAAATAATAAGGCACTAAAAGAGAATGACTCTCCCCAGACACCTCCAACAACAACAATGTCGGTGGCAACAGCAGCAACAACAACAACATTAGCAGGTACAACACCGACAACATACGCCCACGGAGATACATTGGATGTTCCGAGAACTCTTTCAAGCAACGTCTCTCCAACCACATGTTCTCCTTGAGAGTTCCGGAAAGGAGATACGTAACATCACTGGCCAGACCCGTTTGGCAACTAAGAGACGATGGGATTCCATACTTAATCTCATGGAAAATCCTCCAGAACCCATGCCCCTACATCAACGGGATGAAGCGTTGCAAGTTATGCATAGCTGAACGCGCGAGAATCCTAAAAGACTCACTCGAACCAGGGAACATCCTTAACTCTAGCGCGGAAATTTTCGGGCCGTGTTTACATTTCAGGAGGTTCCTGCTCGCCTTCTAGAGCCCGCAAGATGGCGGCACAACCGGAAGTCGATAGTCATTAGCAAAAGGAGATAATCCACAATTGTTACCTTTGAGTAGTGAGGCATTTCCCCCTCCATATTTTTAAGAGCTCATGGGCCAACAGGTTTTTAGAATCTGACGATATACCATAAAGCTAAACCCTTTATGGACGGGAAACCTAGGGTAATCCCTTAAACCAACCTTCTCAATTTTAATATATATATATATATATATATATATATATACATACATATATATATATATATATATATATATATATGTATGTATGTATATATGCGCAGGCGTGGCTATGTGTTAAGAAGTTTGTTTCCGAACCACTGTGTCACACCTTGGGCAAGTGTCTTCTACTTTAACCTCGGGCCGACCAAAGCCTTGTGAGTGGATTTAGGAGACGGAAACTGGCAGAAGCCCGTCGTATACATACATATATCTATATGTGTCTGTGTTTGTCCCCCACCGCCGCTTGACAACCGGTGTCGGTGTGTCTCCGTAACATAACGGTTCGGCAAAAGAGAACGATAAAAAGTACAAGGTTTAAAAAAATAGGTACTGAGGTCGATTCGCCCAACTAAAATGCCTCAAGGTCGTGCCCCATCATGGCCGCAATCTAATGACTGAAACAAGTAAAAGGTGAGTGACATATGCATACTTACGCACTGTGTCTTTTACTTGTTTTTCTACCGCTACTATAATGGCATCTATTCTTCGGAGCTGGCGTCTCTCGTGCCATCTCCATCCGGGAACTCCTGACTGTTTCCTCTCTTCTCCTCACATCACGGCTGTTCGTGTTTTCTGTTATTCGTTTCCTCTCTCCCTAACACGATGACGAAGATTCAGTTATTTGATTAACCAGTTTCCTCACTCCCTCCTCGGTCGAACATCGGCTCTTTGAGATTCTCTCCTTGCTCATGTCTTTCCTGTTTGGGTCGACATGTAACACTTTAAGAGGAACAATACCGACATCATTCTAGGGAGAGTCGAAGGTCAGTACTCCTTTCTCTAGACTTAGTAATCAAGAAAGAAAAAGAAATGTATGTAAATGTCTATATGAAGTTGTATATTTACGTGTACCTGTACATGTATGTATATGCATATATGACTATGCTCATGATTATGCTTACAAGTATATTCGTGTGTACATGCACATATTTATACACACATATACACAAACATAACATACACACGCACACACAGTTTACAGTTGTTTTTTTATACAGTATTTTACAAAGTATCAAAATGTTACGTCACACCTCTGTGGCTTGGTTACTGACATAGTTCTATTGAATCCACTGAAAATTAGGGCAATCTCAAATTATAAAAGAGAAGCGGATCGCCGTCTGTCTGTCCGTCATAATATTTATAAGAAAGAGGGAAAGAAGGGGAGGAATCAAAATATACGTCACAACGTATTTTTAGTCGGGAAGGAGAAAAGGTTGTTGTTAAGAGAGAAACACAGGGAGAGAGAGAGAGAGAGAGAGAGAGAGAGAAAGAGAGAGAGAGAGAGAGAGAGAGAGAGAGAGAGAGAGAATGAGAAAGAGAAAGTGTGTGTATGAGTGTAAAAGAGAGAGAGAGATAGGTAAATGCTAGAATTTTAAGTACAAGTCTGTCAGCACAATACAACATAGACTTCAAAAAAGGTTATATGTATGTATGTATGTATGTATGTATGTATGTATGTACGTACGTATGTATATATCTATCTATCTATTGCCCTACCTCTCTCTCTCTCTCTTTATATATGTGTATATATAATGATATAGTTATTCTTTTTTGTTGTGTGTGTGTGTTTCTGTGTCTTTCACTATATAGACAACGCAACACAGACTTAAAAAAGACTTTTGCTTTGAACAATTTAAGAAGGTACGTGCTTGATTAACAAATATTTTTACCGGCAACATAGCGAAGGAACAGACCTAGTATTTTTATGAGACATGTGTTACCTGTCCTTTCCGTCCGCTTTCTTTCTTGTCTCTTTTTGTTCTTTGTTTCTTTTCTCAGTCACTTTCAAATCCAAGCACGTGTGTTTAATACACACAGTACATTCTTTAATGTTAGTTGTGCTGTTTGTGAACATGCGTGCGTGTGAGAGAGAGAGAGAGGGGGAGAGAGAGAGAGAGAGAGAGAGAGAGAGA